>NW_023494801.1:35822622-36037622 GCF_904425465.1 Colossoma macropomum
TTACAAATGTGATCCGTGTGGTTAAACTAAGCCCCGCCCCTTCAGAGCCCCGCCCACTCTGCGGAGGCTGTGTGTGTGCGTGTGTGTGTGTAGTGTATGGAGTGGTTTGTTGTCCTCCTCCTCTCTGCTGGTCGTGCTCTCCGCCCCTCTGTTTATCTTCCCTCTGTATCACTGTGCTGGTAATTGTGAGCAGCAGTGGCGGATGCTCGTGACTTCAGATGGTTTGTTTACAGTCAGAGGATGTTTAGAGGATGTTTAAGTCGTCTGGCAGAGGCAGTTCACTTTAGCTTAACCCTCCACCTAAAGTGTGTATGTGTATATAACCCTAGTCTAATCTTTAAAAAATCCTAATACTGTATATAAATAACCTATAGGGACACATCACTGCTGGTGACCTTTTTCAGTTTTTGACACAATTTGAAAATGTCTGTTACCCTTTACATTGTGTGTAAATTTCATGATGAATGGACCAAAAGAAACGACCCAAAATGACATAGAAAAACGTCTGGTTCCATTGACTTACATTAAAAGTAAAGTGTGTTTTTTCCTTCTCCTGTAAAGTTACCATTTTGGAGATACGAGGTTTCGTTCCAACAGCAGCGATAAGTATAAAAGCACTACACTCTCAAAAAAGTTCTTCCATGGTTCTTCAGAAAAGAAATGGTTCTATGTATAACCATGAACCCTTAAACAACCCTCTGCATGATTAAATGGTTCTCTGCATGGTGAAATGGTTCTGCAGATTAATGGAGAATGAGTTGTACATGGTTCTATATAGCAACAAATGGGTCCTTCTATTGTTACAAGCTTTACTTTGTGACAATAGCAGAACCCTTTTTGGTGCTACATAGAACCCTTTTCAAAAAGGTTTTATATAGAACCATCTATGGCACATTCAGCCTGATGAACCATTTCACCATACAAAGAACCCTTTAATCAAGCAAGGGGTTCTCTGAGTGTTCATGCTTCCATACAGCACCATTTTCTTGGCTAAAGAACCCTTGAAGAACCATTGCTTTTAAGAGCGAAGAGCGTGAGCTGTGTATCAGCGTATACATGTGGAGGATCGGTCAGCGGGAGCTCTGTGGAAGTTTCATCCTCGGCCACATCACACCGAGCCGATCGTTCAGAACCTCCACCCCCACCGCAGCCCCAGAGTGGCTGTTTCTGAGATCTGTGGTGGCCACACTGATGATAACTCACTGTCTCCACTGTGGTTTGGACGCTGCAGTGCTGCTATGCTGTGATGAAACACTACACATGCCAGAGGAATGCATGCTACGCTACGCTAGCATTAGGAGAGAACAGAGGTAATGTGAAGGGATGCAGTACAGAGATTACATCAGTTATGACTTACAGGGGTCTGGAATCATGAAAACGCTCCCAAAGCACTGATAAAGCATCTTAAAGTGCCACTAAAGTCACAGTTTGAAACCATAAAAGACCATCTGTGTTAAAAAATACATTCTTAAATATGATTGTTTTGCCCAAGAAACTACCTCAAACGACACTCATTAGGAGGAATCATGAATATGCAAGATTATGCAAGATAAAAATGCCCCCTTGCCGTGCCGGGCACCGAGAGCTTCTACTGAACTGGGAAAATCTGCCTTTAGTCTCTAACCACCTCCACCGTGCCCACAACTGTTCCACCTGACTTCTTACCATTATTGTCTTATTTTCATTATTTTAGTTATTTACTTATTTTTTTATTTATCATTATTCATATTCTTATTCTTATTTTAATTATGATAATTTTATTATTATTTTAATCATTTTAATTCATTTTAGTTTCCTTTTTGATCTTATCCTCCTTTTGCTTTATTGATCTTCTTTTGATTATATTAACTTTTACATTTTAGCTACGCTTTAATTAGTTTTATATTTTCTAATGTACTTTTATGTATTTTTGTTATTAATGTTTTAATTTTTTCTACCTGATTTGAGTCATTTTTTATTAAATTTACTTTTATTATTTGATATGTTCTTACACATTATCAATCACTTTTTTTTCTGTATCAGCTCGGCAATATTGTAAACGAGGGTCACCCTCAGTGTTCTCTGAGGTTAAATAAAGGTTGATTGATTAATTTAGAAACATTTTCTTTAATATAAATGGTTCTGAATTCACTGCCTGATGACTGAGACACTGTTTTATGATAGTTTAGAGAACTTAAACTCCATTCATGGTGGAGGGATACATGCAGGGCGCTGTGAGGCAAAATAGTCCCCAAAGAAAACTTATTATTTCAGATTTTCCACTATTTTCCATCATCAACATTCCATATAAACTCAGAAGACTCGTGTAGGTTCACTGGTGGTTCTGGATAGTAAATAAAATGTCTATATTTGTGTTGTAGTCATGGCGACCCCTGGTTCCTATCACCACCACTGTAAAGACATCTGGACCATTTCACACCAAACCACTCTGAATCTCTCTGTTTACTGTGTCACACACTGAGTTATGGTGGCATTCCCCTTTAAGACCATCTCACTGATGTAAACTCATAACTTCAGCAGATGGCTTCAGCAGCGAGAGCTGCACTCTGCCGAGTCATTAATAAACGGAGAAAATGCAGAAAATACTGTTTATCAGAAACACGCACTGTTTAATTAATGCATGCTTTATTATCTCCAGAACTGAGCTACAAATTAGAAGGTTAGATTAATTTAATGCTTCAGAACCTGAGGCTCGCGCACACAGAGGGGTTTAATTAGGCGAGTGTCAGTGAGGGAGCGGCGATGTAATTTGCCGGTAGGTAATCAATCCATGCGATCAGCTCTGCAGCCTCGTACTGATCAGCTTATGAGAAAAACACAGTGAACTGAGCTAGAGGCAGGATTAAAGTGATAGATCAGCAAAAAAAAACACCCCCCCCCCCACACACACTCAAATGTAGTCAGTCAGCTGAGACGTGTTTGGTGTCTGAATTTTGCTTCTTTAGTTTTAGCGCTGGAGCTACGAAGCTAATGTAGCTAACCAGTAATGGAAGCTTATAGCCCACCAATTAGCATGATGCTAACTGCTAAATCATTACACACCTTCCTCAAACCATGCAGAGTTTTTCAGTAACCTCAGTAATCAGTTTTCCACACTGTAAGTTCTCTATAAACTAGGAGGACTTCAGATTTCTTAAGGTGGAAAGTTATGTGATGAAAGTTGAGTCGATGATGACCAATCGCTGATGACGCCATGAAAAAAACCACAGTAGAAGTGAATGCTTTGCAACAAGTGACTGAAAATCTGTGATGAAGCCAAACTCCACAGGTCAGTAGAGGGTGATGAGCTCTTTCCAATGAGCTCTGGAACTCATTTCTGGCCTTCAGGGAACCAGAGACACAGACCCTGAAATCTCACAGACGTGTATCCAACTTAGGAGCGCTCTCGGCAGCCTTGCCGAAGTGCTCGGCTGTGGTGGAGGTTCGGAGAGCCAGAGACGTTTAGAGCACCGTAACTCTGTGTACAGGATTACAGGGCGTTATGCTGCCTCTCCAACCACACAGGACTGTTTACTGTAGTCAGAGAAAACTTCACTTAATATCTGATCTTTGAAGCACTGCAGATCACCAGAGAAATGTCAGAATGAAGCCAAACTCCACAGTTCAGTACAGCATGCCGTGTCCTTTCCAACAAGTCCTGGATCGTATTGCTAGCCTTTAAAAAACCGGAGATACAGACCCTGAAATCACCAGGCTCCTCACTTGCCGTCTGCTCTGAGGCGTCCATGATGTTAGTGTCATATCTAATATATATGTAAATGAGTTCTGTTCTGATTGGCTGTCCTGTATTGTGTCTCATTCAGAAAGCAGTCCAGGCTGAAGACTCCGTATAACTTCAGTGTGAGTGGGGAATGGAGCTCATCTGCTGTAGGCCAAAACGATGGATATGTGTAAACGAGTTGGTTTTTGTGACATCACAAAACAGTGAACTGAAAATAGGCTGTTTCTGAGGGTTTGTTTCCATATATGGAACGTTTTGAAACTTTAACAATGTTTACAGCTCGTTTATTTCCAAAAAATGACTGGAATTTGGTTTTCAATCATAAAGGCCCTTTAAATCACAATCACAATATTGGTAAACAAAAAAATTAAATTAGATATTTTTCTCAAATTGTTCAATCCACTTTTGGGTTCATGGCTCCAGTGTATATCCAATATCACAGTAACGATTGAGAAACGCTACATTATGCAGCCCTAATTTACAGAGCGACTCCTGCCTGTTGAAACTCTGACACTTTGTCAAACTTCTCTGCTTTTTTTATGAGCTCTGTTTCATCAGCAGGCCGTAAACAAATCCAGCCTGAGTGAATTACAGGCTCAAACTCTGCAAACACTTTCTGCAAACAGCCAGTGGAGATTTTCAATGAGAGGAAATGACTCAGAGAAAGACAGTGGCACTGAAAGCGGCTCCTGACACGTTTCCAGACTCTAATCTGCACCAGCAGCGAGAGGGAACAGCTCCAGGGAAACAGAGAGCGCTGTCCCTCCAGCAGGAGCTGCAGTCCATCCTGCCAGTGACCAACGTTCCCGTGTCCACTTCAGCGGTACTACACACAGAAATGTAAAATAAGCCAAAACTTGTGTTTACTGGACATTGAATATCTGCAAATGAAGTCCGGTGCATTGACTGAGCTAATATAATGCTACAAGCACCAATGTCCTCCAACAAACACCAATGTCCTCCAACAAACACCAATGTCCTCCAACAAACACCAATGTCCTCCAACAAACACCATCATCCTCCAACAAACATCATCATCCTCTGGCAAACACCATCATCCTCCAACAAACACCAATGGCCTCCAACAAACACCAATGTCCTCCGGCAAACACCATCATCCTCCAACAAACACCAATGGCCTCCAACAAACACTACCATTCTCCAATAAACAACATTCTCCAAAAAGAACCATCATCATCCAACAAACATCATCATCCCCTGACAAACACCATCATTCTCCAAAAAAAACGATCATCCTCCAATAACATCCACTGTCCTCCAATAAACTTTATCTTCCAACAAACACCATCATTCTCCAACACCAACATCCTCCAGCAAACACCAACATCTGTAACATGACACCAACACCAACGTCCTCCAGCAAACAGCAATATTCTCCAAAAGACCATCTTTTTACAAAACACCAGCATTCATCATCCTTTAACAAACACCAATGTCCTCCAACAAACACCAGTGTCCCCCAACAAACACCATCATCCTCCAATAAGCACCAATGTCCTCCAACAAACACCATCATCCTCCAACAAACACCATCATCCTCCAATAAGCACCAATGTCCTCCAACAAACACCATCATCCTCCAACAAACACCATCATCCTCCAAAAAGCACCAACGTCCTCCAACAAACAGCCATATTCTCCAAAAGACTTTTTACAAAACACCAGCATTCACAACCCAAACCATCATTCTCCACCAAACACCACCATTTACCACCCAACACCATATTCTCTAAAGAAACATCAAAAACCTCAAAGAAACATTACAATTGTCCTTAAATCTGGCTTTTAAAACAAGCCAAATGAACCAGAGTAAATGGGGGAGAACATTCTGGACCGTCAACATAGACAAGCAACAGACATTATCATTCTCCAGCAAACACCAACATTCTCCATCAAAGATCATTATTCTACACCAAACACCAACTTTCTTCAACAAAGACCATCATTCTCCAACAAACATCACCATTCTCCAGCAAACTCAACCACTTTACAAAAAACACCATCACTCTCCCTCCCAAAAATGTAATTCCCCACCAAACACCATCCCTCTCCACCAAACACCATCACTCTCCACTAAACACCATCATTCTCCACCAAACATCACCATTCTCCAGCAAACACCATTGCTCTACAAAAAACACCATCACTCTCCATCAAAAAACATAATTCTCCACCAAACACCATAATTTTCCAGAAAACACCATCACTCTACAAAAACTCTTCATCAAAGCCATAATTCTCCAGAGATCATCATCATCCTCCACCCCACAGTCTGATCCTAATGTTTGCTCTAAGCTGAACTCCACAGTCTTTAGGGAGAGAGAGGATGGACAGATGAGAGAGCAGAGAAAGAAAAAGAGGCTGCAGTAATGAGTGTTTAGTGGTCAGAGGGCCGGCAGGACGATCAGGGCCAGTCGTCCATGTAATTAGGTGCGATAACGCTGCATCAGCAGCCTCTGATTAAACTTCGCTGATTAACGTTCGTCTCTGACGGTCACGGCTCACGTCACGCTTTCAGGACACTGACCTCTCGGAGCTCCGGGGCTTCTGACCACCGCAGAGCTGACGTGGTGGACAGCATTAGCACCGTGTTTCAGTCATAAAAATAACAGCACTGCTGTGTAGTCAAGCAGGAGATGCGCTCTCTTTATTTTAATTCCTGCACAAGGAGGAAAGATCTGGGTGACACTGCCAAACAGCTGGACACATTTTATCATATCACTCAATATCAATAATTATCGATAATACTTATTTGTGATTAGTGCAATACAAAATTATGATTTTTTCCCCATAGGAATGAATAAGGTGCAAAAGTGGCACGACCATCATCTTCTGCTCGACTGAAAGACATCATTTCGCATACACTATCTCAGGACAGGCCCATGAGCACAAATTCAATGCTGTTCTGAGCCGCACTCATCCGTCATCCCTTGTTCCTCCCATAGACTCCCATTCATTTTTGCCCCCATGCAAGCCATATTGTTTCTTTACCTGACAGCCACATGCAAACTGCATGTCCTCACTCAGTGCAGGTCCTCAAGCTCTAATCCACAGCCACGCTGACCTGCACTCCTCTACATGTCATTTTTTTATCCTTCATTCCTCCTATAAACTCCCACTCAACAACACCTAGCAAGCAGTTGAAACCCCCTAATAACCACTTAGTAAACACCCCGTACACCATGGCAACCACTTAGCAACACCTCAGCAACCACCTGGGATACAATGGCAGCTGCCTGGAAACCAACAAGCAACCACCTAGGATACAATAGCAGCTGCCTGGAAACCACCAAGAAACCACCTGGGATACCATGGCAATCGCCTGGCAACCGACAAGCAACAACCTGGAATACTAAAGCAACTGCCTGGATACCAACAAGCAACCACCTGGAATACCATAGCAGCTGCCTGGCAACCAACAAGTAACCACCTGGAATACCATAGCAACTGCCTGGCAACCAACAAGCAACCACCTGGAATACCATAGCAACACCCTGGCAACCAACAAGCAACCACCTGGAATACCATAGCCTGGCAACCACCAAGCAACCACCTGGTATACCATGGTAATTGCCTGGCAACCAACAAGTAACAACCTGGAATACCATAGCAACTGCCTGGAAACCAACAAGCAACCACCTGGAATACCATAGCCTGGCAACCACCAAGCAACCACCTGGTATACCATAGCAACAGCCTGGCAACCAACAAGTAACAACCTGGAATACCACAGCAACTGCCTGGAAACTAACAAGCAACCACCTGGGATACTAAAGCAACTGCCTGGAAACCAAAAGCTGATCTGGAAAGCAAAAAAAATCAACCCCCACAAAGATGAATGTGCTGGTACATGGTTCATCAAACTCTTTTATTCTTATTATATATGTAAATGAGCTCTATTCCGACTGGCTGCCCTGTGTAACTCACTCTAAATGTAGATATAGTGATATAAACCGAGAACTTCCTTGCTGAAAATGCCTCAAACAGGCATTATTGAGGTGGAGAAGGTGTCAGATTTTGGTAACTGTTGTTATTGTTTTATTATCCAGGCCTACACCACAGCAGCTCGTTCTCTAAATGACTCCTGTCGGGACCGGTAGGCGGAGCAGAGCAGAGGACAGATTTGAAGTACAGTACGAAATCTCTGTTATCCAGGCTGGGTAGCTGATACAGGAGGCCTGTTACACTCCCACCGCGCCCTCACTCCGCCTAGCTCTGTCTTTCAGACGACTGCTGGGCTTTGAAGTACGGCATGAATAGTAGATGTGGAAAACGAGACAGAAGCGCTTCTGTATCTTATATTAATGCGCCGGCTTTCTCCCGAGGCCAAACTGGAAGTACAGGTTAGCACAATAACCCAGTTACCCCCACTCGTCCTCGATTACACTTCTCTGAAAGGGACCGGGCTGGGTGTGATACTTCCTCTGAGGATGGAAAACAGGGCTGAACACTCAGGCTTCTCTAACAGCATCATTATCACTCGGCTTGTTCTGCAAGGTCAGAACCATTTACGCAGTTCCTGCCTCAGTCAGGATACTCACAGTTCCACTGAAAATTCCACCCAATTTTTCACAATCGCTGCATAATGAAGTGGTTAAGATGTAAACAGAGTCGTTCAGAGTCAGTCTTACCGAGTCAGAACTGTTCACAGTGGTGGTGATAGGAACCAGACGTCCACCTCTAAAAGCTCCCTCACAGAAAGTTATTACATGAAATGGTTATGAATTCACTGCCTGATGACTGAGACACTGTTTTATGATAGTTTAGAGAACTTAAACTCCATTATTGTTTATTCTATTTTATATATTGTTTGTATATTTCCTGCTGCTCTGTCTTCTGTGCTGCTGTAACACCGCAAATTTCCCCGTTGTGGTACTAATAAAGGATTATCTTATCTTATCTTATCTTATCTTATCTTATCTTATTCATGGTGGAGGGATACATGCAGGGCGCTGTGAGGCAAAATAGTCCCCAAAGAAAACTTATTATTTCAGATTTTCCACTATTTTCCATCATCAATATTCCATATAAACTCAGAAGACTCGTGTAGGTTCTCTGGTGGTTCTGGATAGTAAATAAAATGTCTATATTTGTGTTGTAGTCATGGCGACCCCTGGTTCCTATCAGCACCACTGTAAAGACATCTGAACCATTTCACACCAAACCACTCTGAATCTCTCTGTTTACAGCTCACACACTGGATTATGGGAGAATTTTGAAGAATGTGTGAAATTCCCCTTTAACAAGGAGGTTCACTGGTGGTTTTGGATAGTAAATAAAACGTCTATATTTGTGACGCAGATGTGGCGACCCCTGGTTCCTATCACTACCACTGTGAATTGAATTTGAACTCACTGGATCACTGGAATTTCACTGGAATCACTGGAATTTCTCTTTAATCTCAGTTCATCTGTGTGTAAAATGCTTTTTATTTTGAAGAGGTGTTACGATACACATATTAATATGCTTTTTTCTGTAATAGGGTTGACAACTGGACTTACCTCTGTATTGAGAACATATCGTACTGTGGTACAGAACCAATCGATAGTGTATTAAGAAATCTGTGTGTCGTTACTGCCCAATGTTGTTTAAATTGTTTATTTAATTGTTTATTGTTGATAATAAGATGAGATAATTCTTTATTAGTCCCACAGTGGGGAAAATGTCAGGGACTCAAGAAAAGAGTAACAAGAAGAGAATTTACAATAAAGGTAATTAAGCTTGTTAATTGGCCACAATGGACTCTATCAAAATACATGAGGGACGGTCATTCTTTGCCAAAATATTGTTCGTAAGTGATTTGAAATATTACGTATTCAAAATATGAAAAACACAAGCATAAAATTTAACAAATACAACAAGTAACATTGTACAAACTATTGAATTTGCTCTGATAAAAAGCTGCTTTCGTAGTTTTCTTTTTTTTTGCCTTCTTGTCCCATTACCACAGGCGCATAAAATCCAGCACCTAGCCATGCAGCCTGCCAATTCCAGCGTGGTGCTGTAATAAGACACCACTGTTACAAGTCAGTTCACTAAATTTCTTCCCTTCTGGATTTTCCACGACCAACTGTGAGTGAATCACTGAAAGTGGAAGTGTTTAGGAACAGCAGCTCAGCCACGAAGTGTCAGACCATGTAAAGTTACAGAGCGGGTCTCCGAGTTCTGAGGAGCACAGAGCATAAAAGACACCAACGCTCTGCTGATCAATCACTGCAGAGTTCAAACCTCCTCTGGATCAACATCAGCACAGAAACTGAGCCGGGAGCTTCATGGCTGAGCAGGCCTTACATCACCCAGCACAATGCCAAGCGTCGGATGGAGTGGAGTAAAGCGCCACCACTGGACTCTGGAGCAGTGGAGACGTATTCTCTGGAGTGACCAATCAGCTTCTCTATCTGTCAGTCTGATGGACGAGTCTGGGTTTGGCGAATGCCAGGAGAACGTTACCTGCCTGACTGCACTGTGCAGCTGTAGAGTTTGGAGGAGGAGGGATGATGATATGGGGCTGTTTTTCAGGGGTTGATCTAGAACCCTTAGTTCCAGTGAAGGGAATCTTAATGACTCAGCAGAACAAGACATTTTGGACAATTGTACACTTCCAACTTTGTGAGAACAGTTTGGAACCTTTCCTGTTCCAGCATGACTGAGCCCCAGTGCACAAAGCAACTCCATAAAGGCCTGACTGGGTGAGTTTGGTGTGGAAGAACCTGACTGGCCCTCACAGAGCCCTGACCTCAACCCCATCAAACACCTTTGGGATGAACTAGAACGGAGATTGTGAGCCAGACCCTCTCATCCAACATCAGTGTCTGACCAAATGCTCTTCTGGATGAATGGTCACAAATTCCCACAGACTCTCCAACATCTTGTAGAAGCTTCCCAGAAGAGTGGAAGCTGTTAGAGCTGCAAAGGGGGACCAGCTCCATATTAATGCCTATGATTTAGAATGGGAGTCATAAAAGCTCCAGTAGGTGTCTCAATACTCTTGTCCATATAGTGTAAGTTAAGGCTCTTACTGAAAAAGTGTTCCATCATTCTTGAAATTGCCAGTTGTCACTGTCGGCTGCACTGTTTGCGTGCAGTCATGACAAAATGTCACTCAGTAAATTAATTAGCAGATTAATTGTAAAGTAATTGCAGGTTTACAGCACTGCAGCCACCAACAAGTGAAAGGAGCAAATTCAGCATATGGACTGAAGGGCCGATTCAAATCAATCCACGGGCCACATTTGGCCCTGGGGCCGGACTCTGGACACCCCCGTTGTAGGAGTTTGTGGAGTGTTTTATCTCGGGCTCCAGCGCTGCAGCGCTCCTGTTAAACGCTGCTAAAGTTACCGGCTGAACAAAAGCTCCATTGTAGCGGTGGAGGTCAGTGTTTCAGCCTGAGAGCGCCAGCAAACCCCAAACAGTGTCCGCACTGTGAGAGCGCACGACTGAACGAGTGTGAAAGAACAAGTGAAGAGATTAATCACTGCACTGCACAGGCTGTAGAGCTTCCACAGTGGAGCATCAGAATGAATGAATGCAATGTCTAATAAAAACAATAATAATAACTAGTGATGCACCATGATAGCAGAATCATATCAATATTTGCAGAAAAATGCTTTAAAAAATGATCAGTATTTGACAGATGTGTAGATATGGCTGATATTTGACTGATTTGACTATATGACTGATGTGTGAAGGTGTTTTTATTGAACTCCAGAAGAGCAGAATGTTTACTTGAGTTACTGCACTAAAACACCTGCATTTAAACCTTAAAAATAAGTGTTATATTTCTCTGTAATGCTTATCCAGGTGGATATAAACCCTATTCAGGTTAGATTAGTTTATCTCATCAGTGATTTCCTCTTAGGCGGCAATAAGGTGCAAATTTTGGCCTGCAGTTTCTATGCACCTGGATGCTTGTGTCACATGTAGTCAAGGTGTGAAATATAAGGGGTCCTGAAAATAAACTAATTATGACGTAATACTGTTCAAGTACAGATCCAGTGAAGCTCACTGTTTATCTGCTTCCCCCACAATCAGCTTCTGTCTCTGGTGTTCTTAACTAACTAGAGCTGCAACACTGCTCTGCCTCAGGGTGGCGCTGTAGCAGACTGGTTCACCCAGTTGGTCCTTCATAGCCTAGAAACTGTAACTCTGCCCGGATTCCTCTGAAAAGCTTTACAATGAGCTGCAGCAGATCTGTAAATCTGAAAACTCGCCCAGTTTCCCAAGAGTTTGGAGTGAAGAGTGACTGTTCCTCATTTCTCACACTGAAGACAGAAGAGGAGACGAGGAAGATCTCAGTTAATGTGAGGAAGAGCGCAGAACCGCACTAGAACAGAGACTCTACAGAAGAGGAGACGAGGAAGATCTCAGTTACTGTGAGGAAGAGCGCAGAACCGCACTAGAACAGAGACTCTACAGAAGAGGAGACGAGGAAGATCTCAGTTACTGTGAGGAAGAGCGCAGAACCGCACTAGAACAGAGACTCTACAGAAGAGGAGTCGAGGAAGATCTCAGTTAATGTGAGGAAGAGCGCAGAACCGCACTAGAACAGAGACTCTACAGAAGAGGAGACGAGGAAGATCTCAGTTAATGTGAGGAAGAGCGCAGAACCGCACTAGAACAGAGACTCTACAGAAGAGGAGACGAGGAAGATCTCAGTTTCTGTAAGGAAGAGCGCAGAACCGCACTAGAACAGAGACTCTACAGAAGAGGAGACGAGGAAGATCTCAGTTTCTGTAAGGAAGAGCGCAGAACCGCACTAGAACAGAGACTTTAATGGAGAACAACTGAGAAAACAAATGTTTTACTGCCATTAAAGCATCAGTGCCGCTACGGTGAGTGAGCTAGTAGGGGGTGTTTCCCACACTGCATGCGGTCATATGATCACGTGTGATAAAGTGAAGATATTGTGCGAATACCGAAATGTTTTGATGGTACTGTGTAGCTGTATGTGGATATAAAGTGCTTATACTGTAGATGTAGCTACTGTTATAATCTCCTCATGATATTTCTCTCCCAGTGAAGAGAGGATGGACAAGAGGTTCTGCCACCCAGACTAAGTAAATGGTTAAAAGATTTCCAAAGCTTCCACCGTTCATGATCTGGAAAATGTTTAATGTGGAGCAGTCGCAGTACTCAAAAACTATTTTTTCCAACACAATGCCACATATGTCTGGAAAATCCACCAAATTCACAGAGATGGATATTGACAACATTTTATTGCAGCTTTCTAAATTTCCAGTGTCTGGGCCGAATATAAGCATCGGGAACACTGGGCCTCATTCTCCAATCTCTTTCAGTTCTTAAGTGTGTTCCTGAAAAAGGTCCTAAGAAAAAGTCGCCGTCAGATTCACGTCGTGTTCTTAAAGCGCAGAACTGTTCTCACCTTTGTGCTCTTGAGTGTGTGTAGATTCTGTTCTTACCTAAGAACAAACCCCACATAAGAGAACACTGGTGAGTCAGAGTCTTCGTGAAAACTGCGTAAGTGGGTTTAAGAAGAAATTTAGTCGTAAGAACGGTTGGTAAACGAGGCCCAATGAACGGGTTGACACCCTGACAAATAGCCTGACGTCTCCTATGTGGCACTCCTTGACATCGACCAATAGGATGACAGAGTGGAGTCTGGAGCACATATGTAAACACAGTGAAAAGAAAGAGTAACGCTGCTGTTATAGATTTCAGGTGGAACAACGAAACAGAGGAAAGGTTCTCTGTGGCAACACTACCCCTCGAGGGAGAACAAACGCTTTTTCTTTTCTCTTTCTTTTCAGAAACGGCCAACATCACCTATAGTACTTCTTACTGATTGACAGTTTCTTGACCCGCTCCCTCAGTTACCTATGATCTCGCGCAAGAACATGAACAGTGATTGGTCAGTGCCAAACTTCTTGTTGCCAATCTCCCGACCAAGACACAGCGCCAATTTATGGCACTATGATTGCATAATCTGACATAGTGACCATCGTGAAAGACAAAAATACTGTGCAGTCTGATTCTGCCATATGAGGACACGACTAAATTTATCAGACAAGCTCAGAAACCCCCGAGTTTAGTAAAAACAGTAAGCGAATTGGTGTGTAATTTTCTCAGGGGACGACAGAAATAAAATCACAGAGCAGTTCCTTTAAAAGAGGAAACTATCCCGAGACCCCTTGTACATTCAATCCCATCCCAACAGGGCTTTAGTCCCAATTTCTACATTTTATAAATGTTTATGCATCAGCATCGACAGACACATACATGAAAATATGGCATCTCACCCTCTGTCCTCTGACATAATCCTGATAAGTTTTGTCCTGTAAACATTTTCCCCACCAGACGTCACTGGATTCTCTGAATTACAAGGTCATTTAGCAGTTAAATATAAATAACATTCAGGAGACTCACTTTCAGTTCCTCAAAGGATCTGCAGACACACCTCCAAAGTTCAGTCTTAGAAGCTGGTTGATTATTTTCTGAAGTAACCAAACACATTCAGTGGTGTTGAGGTCTGGTCAGTCCGTCGTTCAGCTTCTTTGTTTGATGTGTCCGTCTCCTTTTCTCAGTGAGGTTCTTCTTGATCAGCTACACATCCTTTCAGACCCACAGCACTGAGTCGTCTTCTCACAGTGGAAGGATGGACAGAAACACCTGTGGATGTTTTCAGATCTGATCAGCTTGATTTTCTCCTCTCTCTCAGAGATGAAAGCTTTAAGTGCTGTTTATCTGATGGAGGTCAGTTTTGGGGTCCACCAGCTCTTCCAGGTGGTTGTTAGGAGCCACATTTTCTCTGTAGCTTTTTTGACTTTCTTCTTATGCAACTGGATTATTTCACATCCAATCTCCTCACATATCTCTCCTGAAAAATGAAGAACTTGTACTTAAAGGCCGGTTTGACTGGAAGCGGGGCTCTGGCGTTTGCACGGCGCTGTATGTGTTATAGATGGTGAGGCTGTCTGTGAGAGGCTGATGCAGGCTGACACAGCAGCTGCTGGCTGCAGGAGCTCCGTTCAGTCATTCAGACCTGCGTGTGCTCGGTACTCTACTGTAGTATGACTCACTGCAAGAGAGAGAGCAGTTAAAGAGGCAGAGCGCTGCTCTCTCGCTCTCTCAGTACATCACCGCTGTGTGAGTATACTGGATGAACTGCTGCTATCACTCACACACAGCAGGAGTACAGCACAGTGGCTCATGTAGCACAGAACAGAATCAAACCGTACAAGCTTTAAAGTGATAGTTCAAGTAAATATTCTCAATATGAGGCTGGCTGAGTGACAATTAGTTTTACTTGTGTATGCAAGTATCAATACTTTTACTTGAGTACTGATTTAGGCTCCTCTACCCTCCTCTGAACCTGATCATGAACAGTGTCAGTCTTAGTTTTGATGCTGCTTCAGTAGCTTCAGCCTCAGATAGCAGTATTGTTAGCTAACATCTCTGAAGAACATCAGGCTGTTTTCATACCCAGTTCATTTTCTAAAGAAGCACCACAGTTTTGTTTTTTGTGATGTTGTATCTCTTTCATTTGGTTCGGATGGTGGACTGTAAAGGCTAAAGTGGCCTGAATTACATACATAGGTGTTTGTTTATTGATCAGAAGTTTTGCAGGGATACAAGCGCTCTGTTACTCTCTCACTCACCACCATGAAAACAGAGAAATGAAGACGCTTATCATCTCAAACTGAATTTAACCAATCAGGTCGCTGATGCTTGGCTCCACGATCCATGTGCCAAAATCAAATGCATATGTGCATTTGAATGCAAGAGTGAAATGTTAAAGCAGCAGGTTGTGCAGACAGTACAGAGAAAACGTGCTCTGGAAAAACACAAGCTCTGGTGTAGAATTACCTTATGAATTAGTGCGGTTCAGTTGTTTGGTGCTGTCTGAATTCGGATGGAGATGCATGTCTAAACCAAACCAAAGAAGAAGCTTGACAGGTCCACACCAACCACGGCAGGTCTGAAAGCTCCTCCCAGCTAAACTGGAGATTCTGATTGGCTCGGCTGCTCAGTTTTACTCTGTCTGTTCGTGCTGGTCAGCGCTTCATGCAGTTTAGGGAAAGTGTGCTGAACTCAAAAGTAGTGGGGCATCGCCACAGTACTTTCAAAGTGGTGGGGCAAATGCCCGCTCACCACTGTGGTTCCGGCGGCCCTAAGCTAACAAGTAATAGAAGCATATACCCAAACCATTAGCAGGGTGCTAACCATCTCAACGCATGTGGAAATGTTCAGTATCTCTAACAGTCCTGATTCTGTGGTTTCTGACACTGTATGACTCACTGTTATCTATAAACATGGACTGAAGTACATTATTTTGTCTTTTAAAGTACAGTACTTTGTCTGTACACTCTTAAAAATATGGTTCTTCAAGGGTTCTTTAGTAAAGACAATAGGTCTACATAGATCCATGGATACTCAAAGAACCTTTTGCATGCTTAAATGGTTTTCTGCATGGTGAAAGTGTTCTTCAGATTGGTGAAAAGTGTGCTGTATATGGCTGTATATCGCAGCAAAAAGCTATTCTGCTATTGTAAATCGTACCATAAACACATCCTTTACCAATCTGAAGAACCCTTTCACCATGCAGAGAACTATTTAAGCATGCAAAGGGTTCTTTGAGTGTTCCTGGTTCAATATAGAACTAAAAAGAAGAAAAATGATCTACAGTAATACTGTAAGATATCTATGGTGCTGTAAACTGCTAAATGATCTATAATATTCACTTGCGTATAGTATTCCCGCATAGTATAGTATTCTACAATACCTGTGTAGTGTCTAGTAGTTGACCACAATGGCTGTCTATAATAATCCTAAATGAACAATGTTTTTGTCTTGTTTGCGCCTTGGTTGCTGTTGGTTTGGCCATATTGAAATACACTACATGGCCAAAAGTATGTGGACACACCTCCTAATTATTAGGTTTGGGTGTTTCAGCCACACGTATAAAATCAAGTACATAGCCATGCAATCTCTATAGACAAACACTGGCAGTAGAATGAGTCATACCGAAGAGCTCAGTGACTTTAAACATGGTACTGTCATAGGGTGACACATTAACCACAAGTCAGTGATTTCTACCCTGGACAACTGTAAGTGCTACTACAGAGCGCAGTGTAGGGTGTAAAAATCATCTATCCTGTGTTGCATCACTCACTATAGAGCTCCAAACTGCCTCTGGAAGCAACAACAGCACAAGAACTGAGCATCAGGATCTTCATGAAATGGGTCTCCATGGCTCCCAAGATCACTATGCGCAATGCCAAGCGTCGGCTGGAGTGGTGTAAAGCGCCACCAGTGGACTCTGGAGCAGTGGAACGTGTTCTCTGGAGTGATGAAGCAGCTTCTCTATCTGTCAGTCTGATGATGAATCTGGGTTTGGTGGATGTCAGGAGAACGTTACCTACCGGAATGCAGAGCCAACAGTACAGTTTGGTGGAGGAGGGATGATGGGCTGGGCTGTTTTTCAGAGTTTGGGCTCTCAGTTCCAGTGAAGGGTGATGTTGATGCTGCAGCACAAAGACATTTTACACAGTTATCTGCTTCCAGCTTTGTGTCAGCAGTTTGGGGGAGAGCCTTTCCTGTTCCAGCATGACTGAGCCCCTGAGCACAAAGCAGCTCCATAAAGACATGGAGTGGCCAGTCTGGTGTGGAGGAACTTCAGTGGCCTGAACAGAGCCCTGACCTTAAACCCACTGAACACCCAGCCCATACAGTCCATATATGGAAATTAAGCTGCCATTTTGAATTCACTGCTTTTGTGATGTCATAAAATTTGCCTCATTTATATATACCTGCCTATTTAGTCTACAGCAGTCCACTCATTCTGAAGTGTTTCAGCTCAAACTGCTTTTTGAACCATGCACAAAACAGGACAGCCAGTTAGAACAGAGCTCATTTACATATATATTAGCCTTAAAGGTGCAGTAACAGAAACAGCTTGTTTAATCCTAAGGGGTAAAGTGAGCTTGGCAAAAGGCCATATGCAAATGAATCATGAGAAATAATATGAATTAGGAAAAAAGAAAAATATAGGATATGAGCCCTTTAACTCAGTAAACACTTGTTATAACTATCTTATGTTTGACGTTGTGTAGCTACAGCTGCTATAAACAGCCTCACAGCTCCACAACAGCCCTGAACCGGCCTCAAATAACAGAGATTTCCTCTGAGGTCTGGCTGGAGGCCACAACGTCACACAGCTCACGGCAGGGCAGCTTTTATCTCTCTCCTGCCCCCCACCCCACACAGCGGGGCAGCTTTTATCTCTCTCTGCCCCCCCTACCTGTCTCCAGCAGCCCCCTGTGCCCAGTCTGTGCCAGCCTCACAGTCTGAGTGAGCCGTCTCCGTGCCCTGGCACCATCTGCCCACTCTAACACCCTGCTGGATGCGGTTAATTCATACGGGAGATCCAGCATGGCACTATGAGCGGCTCAACCACGCGCAACCGCACCGCGACTAACAATTATTTGGGTAATCAATTAACCTTTCAACAATTGTTCACTTAACTGACTATCTAACTATAGGAGAGCAACAATACAACATAACTGTACTGCAGCATTTCCTATTGTATCATGCTGCTGTATAGTGACTAGCATGAAAGCTTGTGGTTAATGTCTAAGCTTAGGGCTAACACGTTAGCTTATGACTAGTGTGTTAGGGTTAGGGTTAGGGTTAGCTTAAGGCTAACAAATTAGCTTGTGGATAGAGCGTTAGACAGGGACGCTACAAAACAGCTTTTGTTTCGCATATTGTGCTTTAAAATTGTTGAATGCACTAACAAACAAAAATTGGAATCATTAGCATATTAATGAACCCCAGAGTGCCTAACTGTTGTTGAGGGAAGCGATTTGACTTGCTGTGATGAAATACATTGTTAATTTAAACGGTGCAGCTACTGCAGGTTTTGAAAATCTATTAATAAATATAGAAAAATACAAACTCTGAACTCTAAAACAAACACACAAGTTTTTGCTGCACTCAAATTACTAAAACGTTCAGAACTCGGCATTATTATTATTGTTTTTAGCAGTTGCAGGCCTGAAATCAGAGGATGCTGCAGCCCCCTTACCAAACACATTTCCCGTGTCCCTAACATATAAAACATATAACAACGTCAGTATAGAACAGCAGTTGTTATATATCTTAGTGCAGATAATACAAGCAGCATAATAACCAACTCTGTAGCTCCCTATATATTTACAGAGAGATTGAAGTAGAGTAACAGTATAGAGCAAGTTAAAGTTAAATGTTAGTAGTCATAATTAAATAATTATATCACAATCATAAGCAAAATTAATCACGTAAGTACAGTAAATAAATAAAATGGCTGAAATAGCCACCTAAATGATTGAAGAATGTGCGCATGTTTGGTTGCTACCTTTACACAATGCACAGAGGCTGACCGGATACGGGATATCATGCTGTCGCCGGGCCAACAGGCGTAAATTTAACCTCCAGCAGCACTCTGATCTCCGACCCGTGAGGAAATCCCCCTCTGCTCTAAAAGAAGGCCTTTCTTCTCAGCAGGGAATCCTGACACACATACAAACCATCAAACTAGAGCACCGCTCGCGGCCCGTACGCGCTCACAAACACACGTCTCACACTGTACGACGCACTGCTATCTACAACCACAGACCGGAGCACATCAGCACAGAGGAACACAGCTTGTTGTGTGTTCAGTATTAGGCTTTTACAATTAGACTGAATACACTTGAATACTCTGGCCAACATGATCTACAGTTATACTCAGTAAAAAAAAGGGGTTTTCGGCTTGTAACAACAGTGGAATCCTTTTTTGGTGCAACACACTCTGCATCAATCTGAAGTGCCCTTGAGCAAGGCACCTAACCCCCAACTGCTCCCCGGGCGCTGTGGATAGGGCTGCCCACCGCTCCGGGCAAGTGTGCTCACGGCCCACTAGTGTATGTGTTCACTAGTGTGTATGTGGTGTTTCACTGCACAGACGGGTCAAAATGCAGACATGAAATTTCCCCGTTATGGACTAATAAGGGTCACTTAACTATCTGAAGAACCATTTCACCATGGACAGAACCGTTTAATCATACAAAGGGTTCTTTGAGTGTTCATGGTTCTATACAGAACCAATTTCTTTACGAAAGAACCTTTAAAGAACCATCATTTTTAAGAGACATCCACACATCTCATATGTCCATTTCCTGAGCTCACTTTCACTTTGGCTGTTTTGTTTATCATTACTCTTTATGCTATATTCTGTTTATGGTATTTTTATTGTATTTGTAGTTTAATGCTGGTCTGTTCAGTGTGTTAATGTCACACGTGTGACTCACCAAGGCTGATTCCTTGTATGTGTAGCACAGCTGGCCAAATAAACTGATTCTGATTCTGAAACAACGCGTGATTTACTGCCGAAGTACCGCTTCCAACCGAGGAAGAGGAATTTCCGCAGCAGTCTGAGAATGGGGAGAATTCGGGGGAAAGACCCGTCAGCTCTGAGCTGAGTGGTGGTTTTGGAAACACCCTTAAAAATCTACAACTAGCGCTGACGTGCCAAAGCCACATGTAGGCCGCATGTGAGCAGACTGGAGGCTCTGTGTGGCTGTGCGTACAGTAGATGTCTTTCCAGTTGACTGTGTTTTTACACGGAACATGGAGCTTACAGTGACTGGAAAGAGCCCTGGACGGACGGCACTCCGTGGAAAAATCTGTTCTGCTTATTTTCCACTCAGCGCTGCCTCGCACTCGCAGTAGCAGAAGCTCAGCTTACGTAAGGCTCAAAAAAAAACAAAAACAGAAAAAGCCATCCTGCAGGGTAACGCTTACTGACTCAACCACCTCCACTCAGCCTGACACTGTGTATGTGATTTTAGTTCACTTTTAATATGATTTTGGTCTGTTTTTCACTTTTATCATTCTTTTTTCTCTGTTTTATTACTTCCAAGTTATTGTTTCACATTCTCTATTCCTTTATTTCATTATGTTTTTCATTCATTTTATCCTTATTTGATTTGTTATTTATTAAGTTACTATACCGTTGCAATTTTAATAGTTTTACTATTAAATTTACTATTATGATTATTAATAATAATAATAATAATAATAATAGATGCTGGTTGTGGTGCAAGCCTATGTATTTGCTCATTAAAAAAATCTGGGGACGTTTTTTTTTTTTAATTAAAAAAGCAAACTAATGATAAATCTACTTCAAAAGAGATCAAAAAGATCTTAAAAATGTAAGGACTTTGGGATCTAACTGCTCACCATGTGGCCATGAGGGACAGGGATGCAGCCTCACTTCCTGCTCTAAAATGCAGGGGCGTGGCTAAAATAAGGCTCCGCCTGTTTTTTGGTAGTGACATAAAACGTGGGACGAAGTTTTTTACTTAAACATTAAACTCACTATAATTCTAAATCTTTTAACTTCACTTTGAAAGATCTCTTTTAATAAACAACATTAAAAAGGTACAAAAAAACACAGAAAAAGTAAATATTATTATAGAGTAAATTTAGGGGTTAGGGTTTAAGACAAACACCTCCCAATAGAAAGTATCCTATAAATGATGATTTTGTTTACACCGATCAGGCATAACATTATGACCACCTCCTTGTTTCTACACTCATTGTCCATTTTATCAGCTCCACTTACTATATAGGTGCACTTTGTAGTTCTACAGTTACAGACTGTAGTCCATCTGTTTCTCTGATACTTTGTCAGCCCCCTTTTACCCTGTTCTTCAGTGGTCAGGACCCCCATGGACCCTCACAGAGCAGGTACTATTTGGGTGGTGGGTCATTCTCAGCACTGCAGTAACACTGACATGGTGGTGGTGTGTTAGTGTGTGTTGTGCTGGTCTGAGTGGATCAGACACAGCAGTGCTGCTGGAGTTTTTAAACACTGTCCACTCACTGTCCACTCTATTAGACACTCCTACCTTGTCAGTCCACCTTGTAGATGTAAAGTCAGAGACGATAGCTCATCTGCTGCTGCACAGTTTGTGTTGGTCATCCTCTAGTCCTTCATCAGTGGTCACAGGACGCTGCCCACAGGACGCTGTAGGCTGGATATTTTTGGTTGGTGGACTGTTCTCAGTCCAGCAGTGACACTGAGGTGTTTAAAAACTCCAGCAGCACTGCTGTGTCTGATCCACTCGTACCAGCGCAACACACTAACACACCACCACCACGTCAGTGTTACTGCAGTGCTGAGAATGACCCACCACCCACATAGTACCTGCTCTGTGAGGGTCCATGGGGGTCCTGACCACTGAAGAACAGGGTAAAAGGGGGCTGACAAAGTATCAGAGAAACAGATGGACTACAGTCTGTAACTGTAGAACTACAAAGTGCACCTATATAGTAAGTGGAGCTGATAAAATGGACAATGAGTGTAGAAACAAGGAGGTGGTCAGAATGTTATGCCTGATCGGTGTAGCTTATTATTATTTCTATTAATGTCTTGAGTTTAAATGGATCAGAACATAATTCTTGTAAACATCTAAGCTCTTCATTGTTTTTTTAATAGTTTTTTACTATGGAAGCACAGTATGAACTAATGCAGCAGAATGGTCCATATAGGTTTCTAATAGACTATATACATCTATGAGTAAAGGGCATTCTGAGTCTACCGCTGATTCCTCCGGCTGTGTGCTGAGGCGGTGGGCTTTAGTGGGTTTCTCTGTACCCTCACAGCAGATCAACACAGATTTCACCGTCCTGCTGCCTCTGTTATCGCTCTCTGGCTGTAGGACGTGTTATGTGTGCTGTGTTGGGCTCCAGCAGACGTGGATCTCCAGCTCGGTTATTTCTGTTCAGCCTCAAAACACAACACGCCGCATCACACGGTCTGTCTGACTCCATCTCAGTCCCACATCTGGATCTCCACTGCAGCATTAGCCCCTCATTCTTTATCCTCTCTGTGAGCTCAATTAAATGGCGCGAAATCAAAGCAGCATTGATTTAAAACTAGAGTTTGGCAAAAAAATCAAAGACCCTCAGTTCCCCCTCACTCCAAATACAGTCAATCAGCCAAGACATGTTTGGTGTCTGAAGTTTGCTTCTTTAGTTTTTTCGCACTGGAGCTACGAGGCTAATGAGGCTGAGACATAACAGAAGCTTATACCCCAACATGCTGACTGCACGCCTAAATCATCACACGTTTTGTGTTAAGTAATCATTAACAGACTTGATTATTGGCTTCTGACACTGTAAACCTGCACAAAATCATGAGACATAGCTAAAAAGAGTACGGTTCAGCAAAACAACAGAAGCCATATCGCCCCCTACACTTCCTGTAGTGTAGTACAGTCTGTCAGAGTGACTGTGTGGATCAAATGAACATTATAGAGGCTTTTTAAATGAAACAGTAGAAGCCATATCGCCCCCTACACTTCCTGTAGTGTATTACAGTCTGTCAGAGTGACTGTGTGGATCATATGAACATTATAGAGCTTTTTAAATGAAACAGTAGAAGCCATATCGCCCCCTACACTTCCTGTAGTGTATTACAGTCTGTCAGAATGACTGTGTGGATCATATGAACATTATAGATTTATGATGTCATAAATTATAATTTCAGTATTCTAATACCAACACCTCAAATGCTTAACTGAGTACTCCAGTATCTGTACACATCACTACACTCTTAGCAACAAGGGTTCTATACAGTACCTAAAAAGGCTTGCAATCATCATGCAAACGTTTCTGTAAATGTTCACGGTCCTATATAGAACCATTTTCTTTACTAAAGAATCCTTGCAAAACCATATTTTTTAAGAGTGGACCAGAAACAGTTTAACAAAGTTTGATAGAGATCACTTAAAAACACGGTTTGAGGCAAATGAACAATTATTAAGGCATGCTGTTAGCGTCATGCTGATGGGGGGTGTAGAAGTGGGCAATGTGACAATATTTCATTGCTTTTGTGATAAATGATGTCAGTATGCTTTTCAGCATGTTGTGGATATCATCTGTATGTAAAAGACACCAAGCAACTGCATGTTTCATTACAGAAAGAGTATAAATTGGCCTTTAGCTGGCACTGCCGGGGCTTCTTTTGTCTGTTCCATCTTAACAAACATCAGAAAAGTTAAATATCTAGATGCATTGTATGTATTGTGAAAATGAAAAGTATCATGATACAATATTTTTGCCATATCGTCCACCCCTAGTTAGCGCTATGTTAATTGGTGGGGTCTGAACTTCCATTAATCATTAGTTGCATTAGCCTCATGCTAAAGCTGATGAAGCAATCCTGCTGATTAACTACATCTGAGGTAAAGGCGGTGGGGGGGGCTGGGCGTATGATCTTTCGCTGAAGTATGCATTTAATAGACGACGAGTTATTTCAAGCTGTTTTACAATTAGATGGGCTTTAACGTGTAGAGATTTTACTCATTACAATCAGTGAGATGGAGCGGAGAGTTTATCATCGCTGTGTCCGTGAGCGCAGATGAGTACAGGTTATTTTCCAAAAAGAAACAGAGATCCAGCTTCTGCGGCCGCTCTCTATCCACCCACCTCCACCTCCACCTCCACCACTCCACTGTGTTAGCTTACAAAACAGCTCCATCGGCCTTCATCCACCGCTTTCCTTTCTGCTCCTCTGTTTGTGCTGGGAGTTCTCACTACACGGTCATTTGCATTCGACCGCTAACAGGCTGGCCTTCTGCCCGTCCACCTCTTTTATCTTTACTGTCCATTTAAGCAAGCACTGAGAGAATTTAGCAAACTGACACAAGATAACTTGCAAACTAGAGCTGCTAGAATCAATTCAGCTGTCTTCTTTATTTGTGAAACAGTAGAAGCCATATCGCCCCCTACACTTCCTGTAGTGTATTACAGTCTGTCAGAGTGACTGTGTGGATCATATGAACATTATAGAGGCTTTTTAAATGAAACAGTAGAAGCCATATCGCCCCCTGCACTTCCTGTAGTGTATTACAGTCTGTCAGAGTGACTGTGTGGATCATATGAACATTATAGAGGCTTTTTAAATGAAACAGTAGAAGCCATATCGCCCCCTACACTTCCTGTAGTGTATTACAGTCTGTCTGAGTGACTGCGTGGATCATATGAACATTATAGAGGCTTTTTAAATGAAACAGTAGAAGCCATATCGCCCCCTACACTTCCTGTAGTGTATTACAGTCTGTCAGAATGACTGTGTGGATCATATGAACATTATAGAGCTTTTTAAATGACACAGTAGAAGCCATATTGCCCTCTGCACTTCCTGTAGTGTATTACAGTCTGTCAGAGTGACTGTGTGGATCATATGAACATTATAGAGCTTTTTAAATGAAACAGTAGAAGCCATATCGCCCCCTACACTTCCTGTAGTGTATTACAGTCTGTCAGAGTGACTGTGTGGATCATATGAACATTATAGAGCTTTTTAAATGAAACAGTAGAAGCCATATCGCCCCCTACACTTCCTGTAGTGTATTACAGTCTGTCAGAATGACTGTGTAGATCATGTGAACATTATAGAGCTTTTTCCCAGCATCAATAACAAAAATCCACATTAACACAGGATCAAAATAAGCATCATCAACATTGCTGACTGGTCATTGTAGCCCTAGTGCTGATCTAAATCTCTCTAACCGGTGGTCCACTGTCACACACAGAAGAGACGTGTTGGTACGCCAGCACGGCAGCCGAGACATCTTAGGACCCTTCTGGGTGGTCCTAAGCCACATCAGGGAGTGAAAGATCTAAAGCAGCCCACAGTAAGGCATGGCTTATGTGGGACAGGTCCCCAGATTAAGGTCATGTGGAGACGGGGGGTGGGGGGTCAGCGAGACGAAGCCCATTACGATCCCACTCACAGCCAGGAAACCCCAAATACAGAAATGTGGAGAAGGGAGTGATGCAGCAGCACTCTTAAAAATAAAGGTTCCTTAACAGTTCTTGGCTTGGATGTACAGGACTAAGGTAAAGCTCAAAACTTTCATATTTATGTATATTAACTCAAGTTTTTTTAAACTTTCAAAAGGTTCTTTACACTCACAACTCAACAAAATGGATCTTTAAAGAATCTTCCACTGACAGGTTCTTCAAGGAACCAAAACTGGTATCTCTCCAAAGAACCACCTTAAGTCTAGTCCTGGGTAATATGGCTGAAAATCGTATCACCATGTATGTTTTCCATGTCACTTGATTAAAGTACCCTGATAGAAAAACTGCATAGACCAGCCTGCCTACTCACCACCAAAACCAGCATATGTTGTGTTTTGGATGAGGGTATGCTGGTCAACCAGCATGACCACACTGGGGTGACCAGCTAAACCAGAACGAGACCAGAAAACCAGCATAAACCAGCATGGACTTTGTGCTGGTCTGTGTTGTTTTGTGAGGACTGTCTGCTCAATTCTAGGTCTAATTAGTGTTTTAAAGCTTAAATTTTTTATTTTAGGTGTTCTGTGTTGATCTGTTGCCCTGCGATGGACTGGCGACCTGTCCGGGGTGTATTGTGCCTTCCGCCCAATGACAGCTGGGATAGGCTCCAGCACCCCACCGTGACCCAGAAGGATAAGCGGTTTAGATGATGTGTGTGTGTGTGTGTGTGTGTGTGTATTGATCTGTTTTAAGAAAACAATTCAGCACTGCTAACTGAAAATAACTGTTAATTAATCCTGCTAACTAGCTAACACTAGCTAACTCCACTAACTGAAAACAGTTAACGCTAGCTTACCTTGCTAACATAACTGACACCAAATCCAGCTAAGTGAAAACAGATAACTACAGCTAACTCTGCTAAATACAAACAGTTACCGCTAGCTAACTGTGCTAGCTGAAAATAGCTAATGCTACCTAATGCTGTTAACAGAAAATTGCTAATGCTAGCTGACTGGACCCAGACAGCAGCATATATCGGTCCGCTGGTTTGATAAGGTCGGCACCCCACTGACTGTTTGCCACTGCAGGTCCACCCATCGACCACCCAGATTACTGTCCTGCATACAAGCTGTAACTAGTTTTTAATCTCCCCAAACAGACTTTAAATGCACAGAGACTTTTATTTTAGAAAATAAACTTAATCAAATTTTACAAACAACCGAGACAAAATATCAATTTTATAGAAATGTTGTTGCTGAAACTGAGCTGGATCAAAATTATTTACTAATCTAATTTACAAAGTGTAACTAAAGAAATGAAGGAAGGAAAAATTTGTAAATTGGAAAATGGAAAATGAGCAATGATAAGTGGACTTTTGTCTAATACTCCGCTTAACCGCCAGTGGACCGCCCAGAAAACGCTGAGCAAAGTGCCAGTGGACCACCAGCTTTGCCATTAGCAGGCCGACAGAGGACCACTGTCCTCTTGCTATCAGGGAAAATAACTAACAGCTAATGCTATTTAAAACTGTTAACTAAAAAACAGCTCACGCTAGCTGACTGAAAATAACCAATACTACTTAACCCAAAGCTTTTTCTGCTAGCTGCTCCTCTAGTGTGAGCTGTTGTGAGTGAATGGCTAGACTTCCTTTCCTGGCATCATCATTTATAAAAAAAAAAAAATCCCTCAAAAGTGCATTATCAACGTAAAAACTCTGATTTTCATCATTATCATTAGCACTTTCCCGCCAAGGCCTGAAGAGCCTCTCTAGCTCTACACATACTCTCACACACACTTACACACATACCCACACCTCCTCCATTTCCTCCCACACGTTTTAGCAGAATCATCACTTTACTGAAGTGAGATCCATCCATCAGGCCGGCGCTGCGGCCCCTGCAGGTGCGGAATCGCGCAGCAGATTTATTTCACTCTAAATCTACAGAAATGCTCCTGCAGAGAGAAACCAGCTCAGGCAGGAGCAGAACAGTCAGGAGGAGGGCTGAGAATCAGTAACAGCTCCATTACACAGTACAATACAGGATTCATGATACAGGCCTCATAATGGGACATGTGTCCCAATCAGCGCTCAGGGCAATGCATTACAACATAAAGCGCTACTGTAACCACATTACATTTGTCTGTAACGCAGTGATGTACCGTGTTACTGTTTCTAAGTCCAGTAATTGCATTACAAATCCTAACAGTTGGCACTTGCGCAAAATTGACTGACCTCTCCTCATGTGACTTTGGCCAGAGCTCGTGCAGGAGGTTGGACAAAAAAGGCAGAGCAGCCTTTTGAGGGGTACAAATAAGCACATTACTTCGAATTTGTTGTGCAAAATGACAAGAATGTGAAAATACAGTGCAAACTGTTCCCAGGCCAGAAACTACCGTCCACTGCTGTGAACACAGCATCGAATCTCTCTGAGCACCAGGCGACATGCTAACACACAACCGGAATCGTGGAATCATCTCCCGACCTCTGTTCGGGACTCAGACACACTCTCTACATTTAAAACTAGACTCTCACCTGTTGGCACAAGCATTCTGCTAATATCAGTTGTTTTACACTATTACTCTCTAATATCTCTCCATAAACGGACCTGTCCTGTTAATCAATCTCTCTCTCTCTCTCTCTCTCTCTCTCCCTTTATTTTTGCCTTTACATTTGCCTGAGTCGCCACATGGGAGCCACCAGAGCTGCTAGAGTCACCAGAGCTCCATCTCTGTTGGCTGATCTGCACCGTTTCGACCACCATGGAGTTTCATGCTGTACAAAGCTGTGCAAACCTCACCTGCATGAACTGACCCTGCTGATGCTGCTGATGCTGCACAGACTCATCTAATTAACCATTGCTCCACCTGTTTTTCCCCGTTTTGTATTCTAATATTTTACTCTAACTCTGTTTCCTATCCGGTGTGGTCCAGAGGAGGATGGGTTCCCCTTTGAGTCTTGGTTCCTCTCAGCGTTTCTTCCTCCTGCTCTTAGGGAGTTTTTCCTTGCCACTGTTGCCATTGGCGACGCTCATGGGGGCTCAGACCTGGATTTTTCTGTAAAGCTGCTTTGTGACAACACCTGTTGTAAAAAGCTCTATATAAATAAACTTCGACTTGACTTTTTGACTTGACAACTAGTAACGAAAGACCTCCGGACCCAGAGCGATGCTGAAGCTGAGTGTATGCTGACTCCAACCAAGCAGCCAAGGCTTTTCAACAGGTAGGAAAAGCAGAGGGTAACGGGCTTTTTTCTGTGCAGTACTATTTGGGCTGGTTTTCAACAACTTTATTAAAGAGCATGAAAGAAAGACCTCGTGTATGTCCTGCTTATCAGGATAGGCATTTGTGCTTTTTTCCCGTTAAAGGTGCAGCAGTTACTGTTATAACGTAGGGGTGTCAAACTCAAACACTAAAAGGGCCATATTAAAAAATCCCAACAAAGACGTGGGCCAGAGAACACTTACGTTTATGTTTCATTTTTCAAATAACATTTTGCTCTGACCCGAACTGACCACTGTTTATTCAAAATACAGCAGAACAGCAAAATATAGGCACTTGTAGTAAATCAGTACAGGCAGTGCTCAGCCAGCACAGCGACTTTCATTTGTTAACCGCTACTGTTATTTACTGACATTGAACTTGGAGAGGAGAGAACACAGTTTACTTGACTGCTGTTCACGCGGTTTAGTCTAATGGTGTTTTATTTCTTTTCTGAGCAGATGGATAGTTCCGCTTCATCCTCTCCTCGAAGTAAATGGTAAACAGCTTTGGTATGAGGGGGAAGCAGAGCCCTTGCAAAATTTGCAGGACCTTACGCAACATGCATAGTGAATGTATAGGGCTGACCGGCTCTGCATAACACAACAGTAGTAGCAGTGAAAATAATACGTACATACACACTTTCTAAGTCGCTTATCCTTCTGGGTCGCGAGGGGAAGCCAGAGCCTATCCCAGCAGTCAATGGGGGGAAGGCAGGAAACACCTTGGACAGGTCGCCAGTCCATCGCAGGGCAGACACACAGAGATATACATTCACACACACACCTAGGAGCAATTTAATGTGCCCAATTGGCCTAAATGCACATCTTTGAACTGTAGCAGGAAACCCACACAGACATGGGGAGAACATACAAACTCCACCCTGGTCGCCCAGCCGGGAATCGAACCAAGGCCCTTCTTGCTGTGAGGCGACAGCGGTACCCACTGCGCCACCATGCCGCCCTGAAAATGTAGTTTTTCAAAATAAAAATGAGGACTTTTATTTTGAAAAAGATCTGTCCATAAAATCCTTCACTTCTGGACAGCCAAAAATGACCTCGCTTTACTCTTTCGGTCATTTAAAGTAACATTTGCATGTCACTTTACCATATGGACAGTAAATTATTCATAAATATGCTATAAACAATAATATGATGGAGTCTTAGTGTGGTGGTGGGACTGGGAATTTTATAGGGCCATATAACTCATCCTTTCCCTGTAGATGCTGGATAACCACACAAATGTAAGTAGAGTACTTTGCATTGCAATTGAACTCCTTAAATGTCCAGAGCCCACAGACAGACACAAAGTCCTATTATACTCTTCTATAACCTAAGAATAGCTCAACCAGTTTGCATCGACGTCCCTGAAGTTACTGAATAACAAGCTTTAGTATGTAAACAGCCTGAGACTTTAGGGGGTTAAAGATCTATATAACATGCATTTCAGTCAGGCTAATTTAATAACACTGTTGAAGAAAAGGTAAAACAGAGTTTATTAATCTTTGGGATAACAGTGCAACAAAGCAACAAAGAGTGTCACTTCAATGGCATAACATGCACAATTATACTGGTGCCTTCTTCAGTACCATAGCGAGGAAGAACATCACTAAAAATAAAATGAAACCTCTAAAATATCTGGGATAACAGTGCTAGCAATTAGAATGAATAACGTTTTTCCTCAACAGTGTACAGACTGTTAAATTAACCCTTTGGCACAACAACATTTTAAAGAAGATCCAGAGTAAAAAGGAGAAAGAATAACAAACTGCCAAATACAAATGTTTAAGAAAAAACAAATAATTAAAAAGATGTTAAAAGTAAAGGTGAATCGTGCCTAAGCTTCAAAGCACTTCATGGTCATTTTTATTATTTATTATTTTTGGCTGTCCACAAATAAAAGACTGAAAATGATACAGTTTTTCAAATTAAAATAGGTCCTTTATTTTGAAAAAGATAGTCAGTAAAATGACATAGTAGTCCATGTTAATATCATGTAAAAATGTATGCTTTATCAATGTTGATTTAAATATTAATTCAAATCTAAATGTAAATCTAAATTACGGTTCCGGTTTGCCTTATAGAACTTAAATATACAAATATATAAGAAAAAATATATAAAACTCTAAATATATATATATGTGTGTGTGTGTGTGTGGTGTGTGTGTGTGCGTATACATATATATATATATATATATATATATTTATTTATATATATATATGTACATATTTATATATACACACATATATACACACACATACACACACATATATACACATTAATATCCACCAGTATTTCACCATTTCCAATGTACAGTGGTTTTTATAACAGTAATATAAGTTATGAAATAAAAGCTATTGCTATATGTGCTAATAATGAGTCTGAGGTAGAAAAATGAGATACATTCATGATGATTGGACCAAAAGAAATGGCCCAAAATTAGTTGGTAAAAATTCTGGTTCCATTGACTTACATTAAATGTAAATTACGTTTTTTCTTTCTCCTGTGAAGTTATAATTTTGGGGATATGAAGTCCGACAGCAGCGATACGTACATGTATACATGTGTGTGGGTGTGTGTGTGTATATATTTATATATATATATATATATATATATATATATATATGAACACACACACATATATATATATACATATATATATATATATATATATATATATATATATATATATATATATATATATATATGAACACACACATATATATATATATATATATATATATACATATATATATATACATATATACCAGATTATATAAGCTATGGATAGAAGATGTGATCTATCTATATATTCATGTTATGAAGTGTTTATGTAAGATGTTATGAATGATGTCAAGTGTTTCCCTTTTTTCAGTGTATTAAAGCAGATGTATAAATATTGATATACTCACATCTATTCATTCCCATATCAGCTCAGGTTATCTGTGATATTTAGCTGTATTGATATTGTGAACGCCGCAGAGAGAAGCAGTGGTACGGAGGTGGTTAATGATCGCTGTGCTGTTTGTCCTCTTTTTTTGTACCTCCATATGTTCCTCCTGCTAAAATTCCTCCGGCCTAATCACCGCTGGGACGCCGGCGCAGGTTGGAGAGAGAAATGGAGGAACAGTCACGCCTCCGTCCCCGAGACTGAGTCACGGCGGCTAATTCGCCACATCTGATCACACAACTAATCAGTAATAAGCACAGCAGCACATGGAGCCGCACGGTTACACTGCAGCTGCGAAGGCGAGGCGGTGCTGAGTCAGCGAGGAACATTCAGTCTATAGAGTGCAGGAGAGTTAATTAATAAATACTCAGAGTCTCCTCCTCCTTTCTTAGTGCTTTTGTGCTCTAACAGGGCTGAATGAACTCATTAATGATCTCGTTAGCTGGAAAAGGTGAGTCAGAGCAGGAAAAAGACCGACACTGTTGGAAAGCACTGCTCTATAGTGATACATTAGTGCCCATATTTTGGATATATTGCATTTTCTTTGGTCCAAATGTTCTCTGAGAACAAACCTGAAGAACTGACCAAAGAAGATAGAGTGCTAGGCCATAAAGCTTTTATGACTTCATTTATCATCAAATCCAGACTAAAACAAGAGAAAACCTAAACTTTTAGTAAATAAGAGTATGAAAATTATATGAAATAAAAAAATCAGTGGAGTTAGATGTTAGTCAATAGTATAAATATTAATCATGACAAAGTAAATATATCATTGGTAGTAATTTAAAATGCCATTAACGTTTGACCCTTTGACCCATCTGTAGTAGGGCAGGCTGTATGCTGCTCTAGTAGATAATGCGTTTCTCATTCAAATACAGCATATAAATGTCTTTTAAAGTGATATTTATTCAGATACTATGCAAATTATGGTAATTCCTTATTTATAATAAATCATACAGTGTGTGTGATGATGTAACAGAAAATACAATTATATGTCTGGGCAAATAATAAGATAATAATAAGTCTAATAAATCTGCACTCATTAACATACGAAATGCTTGCAGAAATGTAATGTATTATGTGTTATAATGTAATGTATTATGTGTTATTAGTATAAACCAGAGTGCCTCTTAAGAGTGATTTATGTAAATAAGCTCTGTTCTCATTGGCTGTCCTGTATTCATATATGTAAACAAACGATTTGGGCTAATTTTGCAGTTTCCTGTAAATGGAGGCACAAGGCCTCCAGTACCGTATTTGTTAATGAAAGCAAAAAATATATTTTTGATGAAGCTTATTTGGTCCAGTTCTGTGAAAAAGTATTTGCCCCCTTCTGATTTCTTCTATTTTTGCATCTTTTTTTTTTTTGCATGTCACATCTTCCAAAAAAATTCACACATGACAACGACAACCTGTGTAAACACAAAATGCAGTTTTAAAATGATGAAATAATAATATTACCCAACACCAACAGGCCCTGCATGAAAAAGCAATTGCCCACTGGGTTACTCAATCAACCAATTAACCAAACGTAGTTGTTAATCGGGGTTAATTACGCTTGATTACTGCCAGCCTTGTCGAATCTAAATATCACTTAATAAGAACCTTTCTGGTAATGTAAGGAAGGATCAACGATCTCAAAAAGCAGCACACTGCACTGTGATGAAGAGATGAGAGAAAGTTGTTAACATATATTAAAAAGACTGACCTGCATTGCTGTTGTTACCGTTGACTCATAAACAGAACTGCACTGGACTCATTGGAGTTCACTTCATGTATGTTATATTGGCTAAAGCGCTCAGTCTAAACGGGGGGATGTTTATAAATTTATCGTTCTTGCAAATATGGAATTTCCTCAGGCCTCAAAGCCTCTCATTCCTCAGCACTTCAGCGGCATAAACACAGAGGTGCCTGCTGTGATTGTCATGTATGAAGCAGAACTATTAAAGCAACTCTGTCATTTTCAAAGCCACTTACTTTCACAGCTCTCTGGCAGACATACTTTAACAGGGTGAATACAGGCAGTTTGTAGAGCACAGCGCATGAACAGCAGCTGTAAACAAAGCTTTCAGACCTTCAATACATCTTTCATGACTGACGGACTGATTGTATGCAGTTGCTGAATCTGTTCTTCTATCTAAAGCCACAGTTTATCAAAGGCGGCTCCCACCCTTCCTCCAATTCTGCAGCAGATCAAGAATCTGGGTTTTGGTTTTTCCCAAATCACAGATTGTACCTTTAAGCAGGAAAGGAAGCAGCGAGGAGTGGAGCCAGGTTACATAACAGCCACAACACGCCCTTTAACACTGTTTCACAGAGTCGTTAAAGGGCCTGTTTTATGGAAAACTGATACGTTTAATGAAATATGTAAACTGTCCTTATATGGGAACCAGGCTGCACAGAAAATCCTTGTAAAATTTATTATGGTTGTGATGTCACCATGTGAGGTCACAGCAGTTCCACCCATTCAGCCTACAGCAGTTTAGCCCCACCCATTCAGCCTACAGCAGTTTAGCCCCACCCATTCAGCCTAAAGCAGTTTAACCCCACCCATTCAGCTACAGCAGTTTAGCTCCACCATTCAGCTACAGCAGTTTAGCCCCACCCATTCAGCTACAGCAGTTTAGCTCCACCCATTCAGCTACAGCAGTTTAGCTCCACCATTCAGCTACAGCAGTTTAGCTCCACCATTCAGCTACAGCAGTTTAGCTCCACCATTCAGCTACAGCAGTTTAGCTCCACCATTCAGCTACAGCAGTTTAGCCCCACCATTCAGCTACAGCAGTTTAGCCCCACCATTCAGCTACAGCAGTTTAGCTCCACCATTCAGCTACAGCAGTTTAGCCCCACCATTCAGCTACAGCAGTTTAGCCCCACCCATTCAGCTACAGCAGTTTAGCCCCACCCATTCAGCTACAGCAGTTTAGCCCCACCCATTCAGCTACAGCAGTTTAGCTCCACCATTCAGCTACAGCAGTTTAGCTCCACCATTCAGCTACAGCAGTTTAGCCCCACCATTCAGCTACAGCAGTTTAGCCCCACCCATTCAGCCTACAGCAGTTTAACCCCACCCATTCAGCTACAGCAGTTTAGCCCCACCATTCAGCCTACAGCAGTTTAGCTCCACCCATTCAGCTACAGCAGTTTAGCCCCACCATTCAGCTACAGCAGTTTAGCTCCACCCATTCAGCTACAGCAGTTTAGCTCCACCCATTCAGCTACAGCAGTTTAGCTCCACCCATTCAGCTACAGCAGTTTAGCCCCACCCATTCAGCCTACAGCAGTTTAGCCCCACCCATTCAGCTACAGCAGTTTAGCCCCACCCATTCAGCTACAGCAGTTTAGCCCCACCCATTCAGCCTACAGCAGTTTAACCCCACCCATTCAGCCTACAGCAGTTTAACCCCACCCATTCAGCTACAGCAGTTTAACCCCACCCATTCAGCTACAGCAGTTTAGCCCCACCCATTCAGCTACAGCAGTTTAGCTCCACCCATTCAGTCTACAGCAGTTTAGCTCCACCCATTCAACCTACAGCAGTTTAGCCCCATCCATTCAACCTACAGCAGTTTAGCCCCACCCATTCAGCCTACAGCAGTTTAGCTCCACCCATTCAGCCTACAGCAGTTTAGCCCCGCCCATTCAGCCTACAGCAGTTTAGCCCCACCCATTCAGCAAGTCAATCTGAAGAACCATTTCACCATGCAGAGAAGCTTAAAGCTCGCTTCTTTGAGTGTTCATGGTTCTATATAGAACCTCTGTTTTTACTAAAGAACCATCTTTTTTAACAGCGTGGATCGCTCTTAAAGGCGCAGTAAGAAAAACAGCCTGTTTAATTAATAAAGGGTTATTAATTAATAAAGGTTAAAGGGAGGCTGGAAAATGTCCAGTCAAAATTAATTAATTTCTGATGTTGTATTAAACCACACAAACTTCATACGAGGACTTTAAAACGCAAAAAAATGTAGAACACGGGCTCTTTAACTGAGCTGTGGTACAGAAGCAGTAATCCTCCCCATCCATCCTCCGAGCGCTCGTATCCCTCCATCCTGCAGTGTTACTGTACACCACTCACAGCTCCCCACGGCGGCCCAGCATCCGCACACCAGAGCCACCGCCAGCGTTCACTGCCACTTTAACGTCTCTCTCACTCTCTCTCTATATCATTCAGTTCCTTTTCTCTCTCTCTTTCTCTCTTTCTCTCGCTTTTTTCTATTTCTCCCTCTTCCTCCCTCTCCTCTACTTTTCTCTCCCTCACTTATTTTCTTTCTCTGTCTTCTCTCTCTTGCTCTGTTTCTAATTTTCTCTCTCTCTTACCTATTTTCTCTCTCACCACTCTCTTTCTTCTGTTTTCCTTCTTCTCTCTTTTTCTCTCACTCCATCTCTATCTCCTGTTTTCCTCTCTCCCTCCGTTTTTCTTTCTTCTCTCCTCTGCCCTTCTCGCTTTTTCTCTCTTGTTCTCTCTCTCTCTGTCTCCTCTGTTTTCTTCCATTTCTCTCTCTCTTTCTCCTCTGTTTTCTTCTTCTCTCTCTCTCTCTCTCTCTCTCTCTCTCTCTCTCAGCCATCTGTGCTGTAATGTGATCATCTCGGTGTGTGCTGAGAGATGGAGGTTTGGATTGGGTTCAGGATCTGAGGCTGAGTGTGAATATTGCCTGGAATAGAGCTGCAGAGGCCTCATGTTTTCCTGGAGCATCTCTCAACCTGCTCGGCTCGAATAACAGCACAGATTTAAAGCAACAGCTCGCAAAAAAAAACAACAACAACAAAAAAAATCCTCCCCTTTACTCCAAAACTTAGTCGATCATCCAATACAGGTTTGGTGTCCGATGTCTGCTTCTTTAGTTTTAGCGCTGGAGCTACGAGGCCGAGTTTGTCCCACATAAACACGAAACCACATAAGTGAATCTATTACTCATTACTCAAAGGGAAATTCCACTAGTTTTTCAAAATGTCTGCAACGTCTCGAGCACAAAGCGTTCCTGAGATTTTATTCTTTTATGTACAACGTCCTTTAATGTTGCACACAACGTCGTCAACCTGAGAGGATTAAATAAATGGAAATTCCACAATTTCTCAAAATATTTGTATAATTAAGTGTTTTCTGCATAACAGAGTGATTCAGAGTGGTTTGGTGTGAAATGGTTCAGATGTCTTTACAGTGGTGGTGATAGGAACCAGGGGTCGCCATGACTACAACACAAATATAGACATTTTATTTACTATCCAGAACCACCAGTGAACCTACACGAGTCTTCTGAGTTTATATGGAATGTTGATGGAAAATAGTGGAAAATCTGAAATAATAAGTTTTCTTTGGGGACTATTTTGCCTCACAGCGCCCTGCATGTATCCCTCCACCATGAATGGAGTTTAAGTTCTCTAAACTATCATAAAACAGTGTCTCAGTCATCAGGCAGTGAATTCATAACCATTTCATGTAGGAACTTTCTGTGAGGGAGCTTTTAGAGGTGGACGTCTGGTTCCTATCACCACCACTGTGAACAGCTCTGACTCGGTAAGTTTCTCTAGAACAGAGCGTTTCACACCAAACCACTCTGAATGACTCTGTTTACATCTTAACCACTAAATTATGCAGAAAAAAAAATGGGTGGAATTTCTCTTTAAGTACTCTCTAATAGACTTAAGTGTCATTTAGAGTCCTGACATTCGGTCTAAACACTGAGTACTGACACTGCTCTGGTCCACTGTGCGCTCAGTGAGTTATTTCCCTTTCCTAGCCCTGCTTTCTGCTGTGCTGCGTTTGGTGACCACTGTGGAGTGGAGTTAGCTTTCACTGCCCACATGTACAGTCCATTTTCACAGAGCTGGAATGCTTTTCATCCTGCAGAAGGTTTACTCGCTGCAGATGGAGCACAGTCTTCTGTGAATCTTCTGCTTCGTGTTAGTTTACAACCAGCCGAGTCACAGCCAATAGGAATCAGTCGCTGCATCTCCCCATCCCCTGCTGTGATTGGCTGCTCTCTGGAGACACATATTTGCTGTACAGCATTAGGACGGTCCTCTACACACAAACAGCAGCAGACACAGCTCACTGACTTCAGTTCACAGCGTCATTATCAGCACCAAGTGTTTAAGCCATAGTTCAGTGGTAATTCAAATTCCCCCACTGGAGCTGCGCTCTTAAAAAGACGGCTCTTCAAGGGTTCTTTAGTGAAGACAATGGCTCTATATAGATTCATGAACACTCAAAGATCCATCTGCATGATTAAACTGTTCTCTGCATGGCGAAATCGTTCTTCAGATTGATGGAGAATGTGTTGTATATGGTTCTGTATGGAACCTTTTTGAAAATGGTTCTGTGTAGCACTAAAAATAGTTCTTCTATTGTTTACGACGTCAAGCTTATAACTATAGCAGAACCTCTTTTCGTGCTATATAGACCCATATACAACACATTCTCCATCAATCGGAAGAACCATTTCACCATTTATGCACAAATGGTTCTTTGAGTGTTCATTATTCTACAAAAGCTTATGTGTTCACTAAAGAACCCTTGAAGAACCATCTCTTTCACACCAAACCACAGTGAATGACTCTCAACCACTGAATTATGGAGGAACTTTGAGAATTGGGTGGGATTCCCCTTTAGGTAACCTGTAATAGGTTTTTTTATGTGCTCTTATGTGGGTCATATCAGCTAACACCAAACATGTCTTGGCTGATGGGCCACATTTGGGGTCAGTGCGGGGTGGGGGTGGGGGTTGGGCGGGTTAGTTTTGGGCAAAGTATCGCTTTAAAACTGCAGCAGCTCTGTTCTGCCTCACAGGACATCACACTGATGATCATGTTCACTCCACACACGGCCGGCTCGGCGTCTCTCGCTGTGTGGGGGTGCGCAAATGTGCAGCGGTGTGGACGCTCGTGTTCAGCCAGCCTGTCACTTCTGGAGGCAACATTCAGCTGAGCAGCTACACACTGAGACAGAGAGAGAGAGAGAGAGAGAGAGAGAGAGAGAGAGAGAGAGAGAGAGAGGTAGGGAGAGAGAGAGAGAGAGAGAGAGAGAGAAAGAGAGAGGTAGGGAGAAAGAGAGAGAAAGAGAGAGAGAGAGAGAGAGAGAGAGAGAGGTAGGGAGAGAGAGAGAAAGAGAGAGAGAGAGAGAGAGAGAGAGAGACAGATAGAGAGACAGACATTGCTGTCTCCCAGATGCCGGCCATGAAATGTAGCTGCCTTACTGTTGCTGCCGACATTAAAGGGACGATTCAACAAAAATGAAATTTTAGCAGTTTTCCCTCTTCCTCCAAATATGATCTTTAAAAAAAATATATTCAAATAATCAAACACATAAACAAAATTAAGGCTTTAAAATTGCTTCTGCTACTGTTTCCAACTATGTGACATACTATTGTGTCATACAGTGTCAGAAAGCACAGTCTATTAGAATTGAGTCTATTAGAGGTTACTTAAAGGGCCCATATCACTGAAAACTTAATCTTGATGCAGTATGTAAACATAGTTTCAGTCTACACATTTAAACTTAACTACAATAACAGCCAGTTTCTGTGATGTCACAAAAACGAACACTTACTTACACCCACCTATTCCGAGTACAGCAGTTTAACCCCGCCCATTTAAATTTTAGTTTTAAGGGGTGTTTCAAGCTGGACTACTTTCTGAATATGGCACAAAACATGACAGCCAGTCAGAACAGAGCTCATTTACATATATCAGTCTTAAAGGTGCAGTAACCAAAGCCTGTTTAATTGTAAGGGATAAAGAGAGGCTGGAAAACAATCATGTGGAAAGGAATCAGGACTGTTTTGGTCAAATAACCACACAAACTTTGTTAGTGGACCCCAGGCAGGAAAATGTAGGATATGGGCCCTTTAACATCTCTACATGGTTCGAGGCAAGTATGTGATGACTTAGGCTATGTTTACACAGCAGGTAAAAGTGCCACAAATATGATTTTTCCTCATATGTGACACAGATGTGTGTCTGTGTGTCAGTGTGAACAGCAAAAAATGCATTGAATCTGACATTTTCAATTCCGATCTGAGACGCTTTCATATGTGGTACTGAAATCCGATCCGTACCCGATCTGCGGCAATGCGACTCAGTCTGAACAGCCAGATTGGAATTCATGCGGTTTTCACATAAATCCAACTCGACATTCATCATAATTTCGCGCAGCTGAGACTTTTGAGGTGATATTTCTGTACAAAAATTATTAGAGACTCATCCAAAACTCTGCGTGTTTGAAGAGATTTCTAAAGAAATGTCCGAACGCGGCCGCAGGAGAACGAGGCTGCAGTGTCAAAGAACAGTTAAAACTCTGAAAGCAAAGTTTAAAGAATCCGAGGACGCGAACCAAAGAAGTGACCGCGCCCTTTTTACGGCGAGCTGAACTCATTCTGGGTGATGAGCCCAGCTGTCAGTCAGTGAAGCTTCGTGATGGCTCCTGTGATGCTGGTGAAGATGAAGCTGATCCTCCGGGAGCGACTGGCGTTCGTTGTTGGTCGTGATTGTTTACCTCTGGATGAGCCGTGAAGCAGCGTGACGCCCTGTTCTTTTATACATGAGGGTCAGTTTAGGAGCTGATCTGTTCAGACTGATGATACAGATTACATTTAAAAGATAATGTGAATTTGGGCCACTTTTACCTGCTGTGTGAACGTAGCCTTAGACATGATGCTAATCAGGGGGGTTTCAGCTTACATTACTTATTAGTTATATTAGCCTCGTAGCTCCAGCACTAAAACTAAAGAGCAAGCTTCAGACACTGAAAGGTCTAGCCTGATCAACTTTTTTCATGTCAACGTATCGCTTTAAAGACAAACAAGGCTGCTGACTGTCTGTGTCATACAGTTTGTGTAACTCAGGAGAGTCCTGGCCAAATATCTTTATTATATTCATGAAAAATGTGTTTGAGTGTAATTATCCTCCTTAGGAAGCCAATTTCAGCCTCTCATTTCTACTTCACTGATAAAAAAAATCCTTAAGTATATGATTCCATATTTGGCTCCTACTTTGTTGTAAACTCGCTTTGTGAATGTGTGGAACTGTAATTATAGCATTTTGCTGTCAAGGCTTTGAGGATCTGTCTCTGTTAGCATGTTAGCTTAGCTTACGCTGCACTAACGTAGTGGCTTACGGCTTTGGCAGTGACTGAAAATAAAAAAAAGACGCAGAACTACAAAAGCAACTGTATCAGTATGTTTAAAAACCCATTTATGAAGCAAGAGGACTGTTAGCTGCGCTAGTTGCGCAGGCCTCGGTTATTTCAATGGTTATGCTAGCATGAGGCACCAGAATGTGACTGCTGCACCGTTGAAGGTGGAACGGGACAATCAGAACAAGCAGTTGGCGAAAAAGAAGCCGACTACAGCTTCATCTAGAGTTTCTGTATGAACGACGGGCATCAACTTATTTTTGCTCTCTCACAGAACCAATAGGTCAGTTTTGTCCCGTTTGCTGGCGTTTGTGATGGCTACTGGTTACCTTTGCAGCAGCAATTGTAGCAGCAGTTTGCTAACCCACAGCCTAGTTAGCGTTAGCTAATTTACTTGCTGTGAGGTTGTTTGCTCTTAGGTTATATTATGGTATTGGTCTGTTTAATGTTTGCAAAGGCTTTTATGGCCACAAAAATCTAAAAAAGTTGTTTGCCTTGGCAACGCGTCCATGAATTTGCGCCTTTAAATGTGGCATCCAGCCCCGCCCTTGATCGGTATCAGCTATTGGCTGATCGTGCTGAAAGGTGAGCGCTGAGCGGCGATCAGTATCGGCCCCAAAAACACCGAACGGTCCATCTTTCAAAAATCTGTTCTGAGTGTAATGATCTTCCTTTAGAAATAATTAAAAGAATAAATTACTTCATAGTACAAAAATGCTGGATAATAAATTAATAAATACTGACCACGGCCAAGGATTCAAGTTAATCTCTCACACAGACGCTGGTCAAATGTGACCGCCGCAGGCTTTACACATCCTCACCGCGCTGACGGCACAAGCAGGCGTCAGAACGCGCCGAAAATTAGAGTGTAACAGGAAGCTGGTGAATTAGAGAGAGGATATGATGGATTACAGTCATTTTCCAGCATCGCTGGAGCAACTTAGCGGCATGTTTTCTGCTCCAGCGTCCTGATGGGCCATTAGACTGACCTGAGCGGCTCTGAGACAGAGACAAAAAATGCAAAAAATGCAAAAATAACCCAGCTACACCTGCAAGGGCTGCACATTCAGTACTCAGAGTACATAGCAAAATAAAAGTCTCAGAAAAAAGACCAAAAATAAACCAAGAGCTTCAGTATTCCGGCCTACACTCTGACCACACTCTTTAAAAAGATGGTTCCTCAAAGGTTCTTTAGTAAAGACAATGGATCTTTATAGAACCATGAACACTCAAAGGACCATTTGCATGCTTAAATGGTTGTCTGCCTGGTGAAATACTTCGAATGTGATGTATATGGTTCTATGTAGCATCAAAAAGGGTTCTTCGTACAATAGCAGAGCCCTTTTAGAGCTACACTCTTAAAAAAGACGGTTCTTTAAGGGTCCTTTAGTAAAGACAGTGGTTCTATATAGAACCATGAACACTCAAAGAACTATTTGCATGCTTAAAATGTTCTCTGGAGAATGTGTTGCATATGGTTCTATTTAGAACCGTTTTGAAAAAGGTTCTATACAACACCAAAAATGGTTCTGCAATTGTATACAAGCTTGACATTGTAGCAATAGCAGAGCCCTTTTTGGTGCTATATAGAACTCCATCAATCTGAAGAACCAATTTACCATGCAAAGAACCATCTAATCATGCAAATGGTTCTTTGAGTGTTCATGGTTCTACACAGAACAACCATCTTTTTAAGCGTGTACATTATTTGTTGCCTTATGCAGCGTCATAACACTCTGCCTCGATTTTATATTGTTTTCATGTTTTCATTCTTCAGTGTTCTCTCACTACAATACCCAGCATGCATTACACAAATACAGCACACACCAATCAGGCTCTCTGCTTTTGCCTTCCAAAAGGTGTACGTGGAAGAGAGCTGCAAAGGCACAAGAAGAGAGAAAATCTCCTTTACCTTCCATTAATTTGGGCTGATTTCAGTTAAAAAATAAAGACATCAATCCATATTGCATCACCGTACAGCCCTGTCCTCTTCTACAGATACTGGACTGTCTGTCATTTGATCCACAGCCCTGTCAATCACTTTATAGATTCAAAATAAATGCTTATCCACAAAAGTGCAGAAAATGTTGTGATGAAACCGTGACTCAAATGACTGAGCTGTAATATCTGAAATAATACAAAATGCATTATGAGTGTGTTCACTTATTAATACTACCACTATAAAGCCCCTGCTAGAAAAACCAGCATAAACCATAGCTGGTCACCAGTTAAACCAGCATGTCTTGTGTTTTGGATGCTGGTATGCTGGTTAACCAGTATGACCATGCTGGGTGACCAGCTAATCCAGCTCTAGACCAGTAAAAAACAGAATAAACCAGCTTGGAATTCACTACTACAAGCATAAAGCTTCTGCAGACATGAGACTGTGGCTTCATAATGACTCAGCTGTTAGCGTTGAAATCTGCGTCTATTAAACACAACCAGATGATAAACTGCCAGTTAATCATCACTGTTTGCTCCTAACAGACTCACTTTAACTTTTAAACACGCCATATTCTCCTTATAACTGGATATATTCTTTCCTCACTAGCAGACTGGACAGGTAGCAGGAAGCTAGGTAGCAAAGAGCTAGCTGGCTAACAGGCTAACGCTACAATAATAAAAGACAGACTTTAAGCTTTTAATTAAAACATTACTTAAAAACTGAGACATACAAAGTAAAGATTGATACTTAAATGCCTGTTATAAGCTTCAAACGTTCATAATTAAACTAGAGCTGACATAAAAATCCCAAATAGCACCGCGCTAACTTCGCTAGCCTGATGCTAATATAGCCAGTAGCTACCATTGTGAAAGTGCAAGGAGCTTTATTGCAGTGTTGGTTTAAAAACATAGTTCTACACCAGACATTGCTGTGAAAATGGAACACTTTATGGTTCTCTGTATCTGAATCTCAGTGTAAACACAATTACACCGTTTAAATGAAATGACTTTATTAGCGTGAATAATTGGTGTAACGTTAGGCTGTAAACAGGATCCTCTGAATAAAGTCAGGTGTGTACCAGGGTTGACAGATCTGCTGAGAGAAACAACCAGGTCTATGGAAACAAGCCCAAAAGAAGCAACTTAGCTCATAAAAAAGCCCCAAACAGGCAACTTTACCACAGTATGTGAGATAGACACCACTGGATAAACAAATATATGTGTGTGTGTGTGTATATATATATATATATATATATATATATATATACACACACACACATGTTATTTTGCATTAATAAGCATACATTTAAAAAATACTGTAATTTGTAATTTTACATTTTTCTTGAACAAAACCCACTGGCTGACAAAAAATGAGGAATGAATAAACAGCTGAATGAAAAAATGAAAATGAAAGTAAAGATGTTGCACATAATGAACTGGCAAAGTAATCCTATCAGTGAAGGCAAAAAAAGATATGTTTTAAAAAATTACATAGCCTACTGGGCCTTTGACTGGCCATCTCAATTAATGTATGGAAAAAATTGTCTCTTGTCCTCCTTGTCTTGTCATCAACTCTGTATTTTTTGTTATTATTGTTGTTTTTTTTTCCTATTTCACCCACATAATCCCTGACACTGTTAATGAAATAGCTAAAGAAACTCCATCATGGTGCGATTTTGATTTGTTTTGATGTGTATGGGGAAGGGGAGCAGGGAACAGGGTTGGGGACAAACCCGCAGTTTGGTTTTATTAGACAGGTATAGTGGAGAGAGACCGGGTTAGGAGCCCACAAGCAACTATACTTTAGAAACAAGCCCACAAAACACAATCCATGACTACCAATATTTATAAGCGACTTTCAGAAAAATACGGCCTAAGTCACTTATAATAAACAGACTTGGCAACAGTGGTGTGGGGGTGGTGTGGCATCACAATGCTGGCTTAACATTGTGATATCTGTCAGCCATCAACGTCGGACGACGGCATCATCTACCAGCCCAACCCTACCAGCACTAAAAGCTTTGATATGAGCTCTTGTAGTCATTCTGTAGCAAATTCATTACCACGAGGGTTTAAAATCCCTTCAGAGAGCAGAACAAAGCAACAAGATTCAGTTCAGAGTCGTGTAGCTTCTAATATGTAATGAAGTCTGTTGCTGCAATCCATGTTCACAAGTTGTGATAAAAGTTCTGTGGTAAGAGAAGTCTTTACGCTAGAAGGAGGTTCCTTAATAATCTCTAATAGAATCTCTATGAAAAGACCCAGCATGACCGCAGAAACGGTGATCTGAGTCAGAGTCACTGCAAAGAAATGCCTCAAGCTTCAATAGATACTTGCATTGTGCTGAAAATCATGCAGGAGCAACCAACAGGCACACCTGGACACCTCTGAGGGTTTTCAGGCATTAATTATCTGTCAATGATAATGCAAGGCAATCATGTATAACATGTGAACAGTAAACAAAGTCCAGCTGAGCTATTTCACCATCACAACATACCAGTTACACACTGTCCCCTTTATTCACTGCCAATTCCAGCCACTTTATTAGAAACACCAACCTTGTGATTCCAAGAACTGGACACTTTATTGCGAACACCAACCTTGTCCTTCCACTCACTGGCCACTTTATTAGAAACACCAACCTTGTGTGTCCACTAACTGGCCACCCTATTAGAAACACCAATATTGTGATTCCACTCACTGGCCACTTTTTTGGAAACACCAACCTTGTACTTCTACTCACTGGCCAATTTATTAGAAACACCAACCTTGTGTGTCCACTAACCGGCCACTTTATTAGAAACACCCACCTTGTGCTTCTACTAACTGGCCACTTTATGGCAAACACCAACCTTGTACTTCCAATCACTGGCCACTTTATTAGAAACCCTAGTCTTGCTTTTCCACTCACTGGCCACTTTATGGTAAACACCAACCTTGTACTTCCACTAACCGTCCACTTTATTAGAAACCCTAGTCTTGCTTTTCCACTCACTGGCCACTTTATGGTAAACACCAACCTTGTACTTCCACTAACTGGCCACTTTACTGGAAACACCAACCTTGTACTTCCACTAACTGGCCACTTTCTTGGAAACACCATCCCTGTACATCTGTTGCAGCACAATCTATCAGCCCCCACCCCCCATTCAGGACCGCTGCTGTCCAGATGTTATTCAGGTGGTGGACCATCCTCAACCAGCCTGATGTGCTACAGTCTTAGCAAGGTGGAGCTACCAGGGAGGGGTTTCAGATAAAATGGCCAGCTAAGTGTACTGCACTCGGCCTGCTGAGCTGCAGTGAAAGCCGCAGTGAAGACCACAATGTGGACCAGCAGACATCTAGTGCTACATTTTCCAGCTTGTGCTGCAACAGCACCCACTTGCACACGTCCGGCAGGCTCAGCTCACCACCGCGCTCTGAAGGTGGCAGTGATGCAGCTGCTGCTGCCCCCCCTCCCCACCTCCACCACCCCCGGTATCTCCTGAACACGTTTCAGCCATCATCCCAACCGTAGCACCCATGCACACCCATGCACTGCTGCTGCTGCTCATGATGATGAGGATGATGATGCACCTACTCGCTTTGCCTGGTTTGGGTCTCTGCAGGATCTTCTGCACGGTGAGCAGATCCTCGGTCTTCACGGCCTGAAGCAGCTCCTGATCCTTCCCCATCCTTCAGCACAGCTTCATCACATCCACAGCATCCTCTGCGCGGGGGGGTGGAGGTGGTGTGTGTGTGTGTGTGGGAGTGTGTGTGTGTGATGCTGCTGAAATCCAGGGAGCCCTTTTGCAGCGAGACGGTTACACCGAGCACGATTTCAGGCTCTGAAAATGACCAAAAGCATCAGATTCTAGGCTGCAGCTTCGCAATCAGCGCGCGAGAGAGATTCCCAAAGCGATCCGTGCATTTTTCCTTCATTTATTGTTTTTTTATCATTATTTTTTAGTCCACGGTCTCTTCTAGAAGCTGGAAAATCGCGACGCTGACGAAGCTGTAAGACGAAAACAAAAGCGAAAAAACGAAAACGCTCGACACGCGCAGACAGGAGCGAAAAGGAGGAAACAAAAGAGCAAAAAATAATAAAATAAACGTGTTTTTTCTCGTTAAGTGCCGAGGCGTGGCGGCGGTGCGCTGCCTGCTGCCATAGCTGCGCCTGATGTGTGTGTGTGTGTGTGTGTTTTTTACTAGCGTCTCGGAACAGCGTGCAAGAGCCCACCCGTATTCGGACAGGCCACGCCCACCTGCGCTGCGATTGGTCATGCTTCACAATTGGTCCTCTTTATTTGCTGACAGATCTGCATACAGAGCAGATATAAAACCCGAAGATGTGATCATGGTTTTAATTGCTGTGTTTAAATTTTACACTTATTTTTTGCTAAATATCTTTTACACACAGCAACATTTAGCACCTGTGAACTGTCTCATTAATTTAATTAATCTTAAATCTCTTAGCAACAACAACAAAAAAAGTTTGTCAACGTTTGTTTTTTTTTATTTTGTTCATTTATTGTTGTTGACTACTTATGAGATTAGTTCATCTTTAGTATGGATGAATTTGAAGATAAGTTTAGATAAAAAAAATATAAAACGTATTTGATAACAAAATGGGAAAAAGTAAAGAAAAGCAAATTCTGTAATAATAATAATAATAATAATAATAATAATAATAAATATATAAACAATCGATATATATACACTCTTAAAAAGATCATTCTTCAGACTGATGGAGAACATATGCGCATACAATATATGGCCAAAAGTATTGGGACACCCCTCCTAATTATTGAGTTTAGGTGTTTCAGCCACACCCATTGCTAACAGGTGTATAAAATCAAGCACATAGTCTTACAGTCTCCATAGACAAACACTGGCAGTAGAGGGTCGAACTGAAGAGCTCAGTGACTTTAAACATGGCTCTGTTATAGGATGCCGCCTTTATCACAAGTCAGTTTGTGAAGTTTCTGTCCTGCTAGATCTGCCCCAGACAACTGCAAGTGTTCTTACTGTCAAATGAAGCAACAACATCTCAGCCTCAAAGCGGTAGATCGCACTAACTCACAGAGTGGGGCTGCCGAGTATCATACCATGTAAAAGTCGCCCATCCTCTGTTGCGTTACTCACTACAGAGCTCCAAACTGCCTCTGGAAGCAACATCAGCACAAGAACTGAGCGTCAGACGCTTCATGAAATGGGTCTCCATGACTGAGCAGCTGCACACAAGCCTAAGATCACTATGTGCAATGCCAAGTGTCGGCTGGAGGGGTGTAAAGCGCTGCCGCTGGACTCATATAGGTGTGATGGTCAGATGTCCACATAGTTTTGGCCACATAGAGTATATCTGTGTGTGTGTATATATATATATATATAATATATATATATATATATATATACACACACACATATATATATATACACACAGATATATATATATATATACACACAGATATATATATATATATATACACACACACACACATATATATGCAAATATACTTTGAAAACTGTATATGTCTATACATAAGTATATATATACATAAATATATATATATATATATGTACACACTGACACATCAGCACATTGTGTATATCTTACATATTTAAAACCACAACAAGCATTAAAGACATATAATATACAATCAAATATTTGAATGTAGTATATTTATTTTTATTATTCTTTTTACCTCTTGACAATTAATAGTTATAATAAAAAAAGAGAGAAATAAAAAAGAAAAACCGAGAGAAAACGCTAATACGACGTTAGCCCCGCCCCCTGTGCGCTGTGATTGGCTGGTACAGTTTGTACTCTCCGTTCTAAAACGCTTCGCCTCGCGCACTAGAATTCCACACATCAGAAACAAATACACAGCGGTCTAGAATGGCGGGACGCTTGTGATGTCATTAGCCAATCACGGCGCAGGAGGGGCGGGCTTTGACGGAATACGGGTGGGAAATAAAAAAAAACGCCACAGCTACTGCGGTGTGGAAAACATCAGATTCTCTGAGCTCAGCTGAGCAGCGTTTCACATAAATCAGACTGTTTACATTCTCTGACTAATATGGAATAATTTACTGACTGTAACTGACTGTAAATATGAAGTGGAGATGAAATACATATTTAACAGTTTATTTACTTAGGTGTCATGCATTGCAATGTTTTATGGATTATTTTCATTTATTTAGTTGATTCTTTTTGTGAATTTGGTCAGCAGAACAAAAACTCACTGTTTTTACGTCAGTTAAGGTCAGAAGAGGAGCTGCGTATGAACTCCATTCAGGTCAATGTGAGCACAAAAAAGCAGCTGTTTTAGGAATAAGCAGGAAAAACAGATCTGCAGGGAAATTTATCACAGAGAGAGAAAAAGGCCAAATCTGTACACCTTAAAAATCAGCCATAATGTTAAAAATACCTCCTTGTTTCTACTCTCACTGACCACTTTATCAGCTCCACTGACCACATAGATTCACTCTGTAGTTCTACAGTTACAGACTGTAGTCCATCTGTTTCTCTGCATACTCTGTTACCCTGTTCTTCAGTGGTCAGGACCCCCATGGACCCTCACAGAGCAGGTACTATTTGGGTGGTGGGTCATTCTCAGCACTGCAGTAACACTGTGTTAGTGTGTGTTGTGCTGGTCTGAGTGGATCAGACACAGCAGTGCTGCTGGAGTTTTTAAACACCTCAGTGTCACTGCTGGACTGAGAATAGTCCACCAACCAAAAATATCCAGCCAACAGCGTCCTGTGGGCAGCGTCCTGTGACCACTGATGAAGCACTAGAGGATGACCAACACAAACTGTGCAGCAGCAGATGAGCTATCGTCTCTGACTTTACATCTACAAGGTGGACTGACAAGGTAGGAGTGTCTAACAGAGTGGACAGTGAGTGGACACAGTGTTATAAATTAATATTAAATATTAATGCGGCCTGATTTATGTGAATTCTCTGATATGGGCTTCATTCTTCATCTTCCTCCATCATCATCATCTTCATCATCTTCTTCTTCTTGCTTTGCTCTTCATCTTTTTTGTCATCTATTTCTTGTTTATTTTGTCTTCCTCCTCTTCTTCCTCATCATCTTCATCATCATCATCTCCTCTCATGTCCCTCCTCGTCTTCTTCTTCTTCTTCCATTTATTTTCTTCCTCTTTCTCTTCTTCATCACTTTAGGTTGTTCTTCTCTTCTTCATTTGTTTTGTTATATATTTAATGCTGTTCTTCATTTTCTTTGTCTTCTTTCTCTTCATCATCATCATCATCATCATCATTTTCTTCTTCTGCTCTTCCTCCTTTTCTACCCCTTCATTTTCTCTCTTCTTTTTTCTTCATCATCGCCATCATCATCCTCATCTTTTTCTCTTCTTCTACCTTTCCTTTCCTTTCTCTTTTTCTCCTCCATCATCTTCATCATCATCTTCTTCTCCTCTGAAAAGGAAAAAAGGGTAGAAGAGGTTCTTTCTTCATCATCATCATCATCATCATCATCTTCTCCTCCTCCTCCTCCTCTTCATTTTCTTTCTCTTCCTCTTCGTCCATTCTGATCTCTCTGCTGTGATTTCTTGTACAGAGCTGTCGTTCAGTTGATTGATTGAGTTCTGGTTCTATAAAAGACGTTTATTTTAGATAGAAACACATTTTCACCGTTTATACTGATAATCCGTATTAATTAGTTCTGATTAGTGAAAAACTTTTTGAACACTAATAAAATTATTCGATGTTTCGACTTAAAGTAAATTAACTGACAGCCATCGTTTTCGTTTACATTACAGAGCTGTATTAAGTTATCAGGCTTTTTGTGTTTTTCACTATTTGAGCTTCAATTAACTTGAATGTGAAGTCAGTAAATGTTTGTTTTATCAGCTGTTCTTCTGTAGAGTCTCTGTTCTAGTGCGGTTCTGCGCTCTTCCTCACATTAACTGAGATCTTCCTCGTCTCCTCTTCTGTAAAGTCTCTGTTCTAGTGCGGTTCTGCGCTCTTCCTCACAGTAACTGAGATCTTCCTCGTCTCCTCTTCTGTCTTCAGTGTGAGAAATGAGGAACAGTCACTCTTCACTCCAAACTCTTGGGAAACTGGGCGAGTTTTCAGATTTACAGATCTGCTGCAGCTCATTGTAAAGTTTTTCAGAGGAATCCGGGCAGAGTTACAGTTTCTAGGCTATGAAGGACCAACTGGGTGAACCAGTCTGCTACAGCGCCACCCTGAGGCAGAGCAGTGTTGCAGCTCTAGTTAGTTAAGAACACCAGAGACAGAAGCTGATTGTGGGGTGAAGCAGATAAACAATCAGCTTCACTGAATCTGGATTTGAGGGTCTGTTTTTCTCTAACAGACAGCGGGACGTCATAATGAGTTTATTTTCAGAGACCCACACAAAATCTTGATTTTGAAACCTTCAGGGGGTCCAAGAGGTTCATTAGGGGGCCCTGGACCTTGTCCTGTGTCTCATTCTACACTGATGTCACAGTATTTATATGTGCTGCTCAATTCTTTTCACTGTACTTACTGTATTTATGTACTTCATATAGCTTTGGGTTTTTATTTATCTTCCATTATTCAGTTCTAGTTTATTATTGCTTACTTTCACCTACTTAGTATTTATATAGAGTTTGTTTGTTCATGAATCTTTATATTACTTACAGATTGTTTATGTACTTTCTATTTTATGTTTATATAAAGTATATATTTTTATATTATTTGAAGTATTTAATTTTATGTTGACATCACATTTCTGCACATTGAGTGGGTGATCAGAGGGGGAGGAGGTTCAGGCGACACCTAGTGGAGAGAAATGAGAAGCACGGTTTTCAGCTGTGCGGTCCTCTGGCGCCCTCTAGCGCTGGTTAATAAATTGAGCGCTACAGAAACAAATAATTTCGGTCTTGATTTGTTTATGTAAACTACCTGCAGCTAAGAGTCTCTTTCCGGCGCAGAATATTTAGAGTTTATGATTGAAAACCATTAAATATCACTATCATAGGCATGTTAAACTTGAATTAATTTATTCTATTAAAGATCAAAAATAACAGTATATATCAGCATGGCTGGTCACCAGCAAAGCCAGCAAATGTTGTGTTTTGGATGCTGGTATGCTGATCAACCAGCATGACCATGTTGGGTGACCAGTTAAACCAGCAATAGACCAGCATAAACCAGTTTAGACCAGCATGGTGCTGTTTTCATTTTAAATAGTCATTTTATTTATTATCTCATCTTCATACGCAATTTATTTTGTGAGTCTTTAATCAGAATGTGTTATTATTGCATTATCAGTTCCAGTTCCGTCCGTTTCTCACCCTGGTCAGACTAGACCGCATTCATGTGAGCAAAATCTCATATTAACACTGTTCTGTCACTTTCACACATGCGTTACAGTATGAGATTTAAGTTATATGAATCAAGTATAGAATTATGTCACCATAAACATTTTACTGCTCAGGCGTCAAGCTTTAAAGGGAAACTCCACCAATTTTTCAAAAATTCTATATAATGAAAGACATAAACAGAGTGGTTCAGAGTGGTTTGGTGTAAAACGCTCTGTTCTAGAGAAACTTACCAAGTCAGAATCTGTTCACACCCTCACAGAAAGTTACTACCTGAAATGGTTATGAATTCACTGCCTGATGACTGAGACACTGTTTTATGATAGTTCTGAGAACTTAAACTCCATACATGGTGGAGGGATACATGCAGGGCGCTGTGAGGCAAAATAGTCCCCAAAGAAAACTTACTATTTCAGGTTTTCCACTATTTTCCATCATCAACATTCCATATAAACTCAGAAGACTCGTGTAGGTTCACTGGTGGTTCTGGATAGTAAATAAAATGTCTATATGTGTGTTGTAGTCATGGCGACCCCTGGTTCCTATCAGCACCACTGTAAAGACATCTGAACCATTTCACGCCAAACCACTCTGAATCTCTCCGTTTACACCTCACACACTGAATTATGGGGAATTTTGAAAAATGTGTGAAATTCCCCTTTAACAAGGAGGAGAAATTTATTTCTGACCAGAAAAGCAGAAGTGTCATCATGTGTAATAACTATGTTATAACAAACATACACTTGGTTTGATTTTTTAACCACTGTAAACCTAATAGTGAATGTCTTGATGCTCGTTAAAACTTAAAATGCATACTGATCAGTGAAGTATTATGATCAAACGCCAAAAATAATGTAATGACCGAGTAATGATCCAATCACAAAAAAGGATTCGTTGTTTGTTATGAGAAATACTCATAAAAGCAAATATGGGATCACTTTCACCCACAGAATCAGCTAAAGTCAAAGTATAAGCTAATAAGAGACTTTTATTTTGGAATTTAGAAAACGTTTTAGTGATGTATGGACGTAATCAATAACCTTTTCGTTTGTATTATTATTATTATTATTATTTGTTTTAGCATTGTTTAATGTTCTCACTTTCCCGCTACAAAGAATCTTTTCCAGTATTAATTTGATAACTAAGGAAATAAAATCTGTTTTCAGATCAGAATCAGATCTTCTTTTCCCCACCTGTCTTCCGACAGAGTCCGCCCCTTTAAAGCCGGGATTGGCTAGTAGTTCATACTCACAAGCCAATCGAACCATTCTAGAACGAAGAATGTGCGATCTCAGCCAATCCCAGCGCAGGAAAGGCGGGGTTTGACCGAAAATTGGTGGAAAAACACAGCCGCCTCGTTTCGTGAGGGGGCGGGACGGCAGAGTAAGCCTGGCTCTCTGATTGGCTAGAAAGGAGAGCGCCTCGTTCGTGATTGGTCATCGCTTTGCTATCAAAGCGCTAGCCCTCGCGCTCGGGCCGTTACTGTTGTCGTAGCTTCAGTGGAGTTAGCATGAAAAAGGGGAAACTTTTCTGAGGTAAAAAATCTCATATTATACAAATTATTTTGCTGTTTGTGCGTTAATGTCATCTAACGTGCCCATCTGTTCGGATTTAGCCTGTCAAAGTCGAATATGTTGAATATTTAGAGCTGAAATCTTAACGAGTAGTGAGAAAAAAACTTGTTGGAATTTTCCCGTTCGACCTTAAATGGTGAAGCAGTAAGAGTCTAGTGCTTCAGGCGGCAGAATGTAACTGTTGCTCCATTTAAGGTGGAACGGGGAAATTCGAACAAGAAGCTGGCGAATAGGAAGCCAACTTCAGCCTCGTAGAAGTGAGTGAGTTTTTAGCTAACTAACTACAGAACCACATTCATCCTCACATAGTTTCTCCTTTTAAAACGGGTTTAAGTGGTAAAAATCTGGAGGGTTTCGTGGTGGATGTTGTTTGTGAACGGGTTTTTATCACTTCTGTGTTTTTAGGGAAGTTTTTTGTCTCTTTTTAAGCGAGTATGAACATGTTGGTGTTGTGCAAGCAGCTCTGTTTTTGCTCATGAGGAGCTAACTGATAATAACGGGCTGTCAGTGGAAGGAAAAATGCGGTTTTATAGCAAAAATATCTTTATCTGCCTGTTAATCTGTCTGTGTGCCCAGTGTCTGTCTGTATACATCAGTCTCCACTCGGGATTGGATGATTACAGTCCTAATTTACATAATTAATTTGGCATAGTGGGTAAGTGGGAGAAAAACATTTTATACAGACCTAAAAAGAACGGTTCGTTTTAGAGCCACGAGTTATATATAACCTAGAACCATTTGATGCTCAGGCCTAAGTGCTTGACATCGTAACAATAGAAGAACCAATTTTAGTGCCTTTACTAAAGAATTATTGTGTAGCAGAACCCTTTTGGTGCTATATAGAACCATTTTTAAAAAGGTTCTGTATGGAACCAAGTACAACACATTCTCCGTCAAACTAACGAACCATTTCACCATGCAGAGAACAATTTAAGCACGCAGATGGATCTTCATAGAACTCTTGGTTGCTTTTACTAAAGAACCATTGAAAAACCATCATTTTTTAAGAGTGAATAGCAGAACCCTTTTTAGGTACTACGTTTTCAAAAAGCTTCTTAATAGAACCGCACGCAACACATTTCACCATGCAGAGAACCATTTAAGCATGAAATGAACTTGTGGTTCTTGAGCAACTTGTGTTGCCTTTGCTAAGAACCCTTGAAGAATTATTTTTTAACAGTGAATAGCAGAACCTTTTTTGGTGCTATGCATGCCTGTGCTAAGCAGGCAGAGGTTTCTATACAGAACTCACGGTTCTAAATAGATCCATTGCCCTTACTAAAGAACCCTTGAGGAACCATCTTATTTAGTGTGTACCAAACAAACCTGTCTATCTGTCTGTTTATGTTATCAGCCTTAGAGGGCAGAGGTAACACTGGGGGCAGTGAGGCCTGTGGGTTTGTGTTGTTTTTGTTTTGTCATTTGTTTGTCTGATGTAGGACACTTTCATTTTCATTCACGTGCCTCAGCTTTGACCGTCAGCTCAGGCATCCGCACCTGTGGCGAGGTGAGTGTGTCAGAGGTCATGAAGGTGCTCCTGGCTTTAACCAGAGATGACCAGGAAAAATGCCCGCCATTCTGAAAATGAAAAACAGCTTGAGCTGGAATTCCCAGTGTCGTCGTTTGGCGGGGGCTCGTTGCTCTGAATCTAGGTCAGCGGCCGTCGTCCCCTCTGCGAGGCGGCTTCTCACAGTTTTGGGAACCCGTTCAGCTGGACCAGAGCTGGACCGATTAATTGCTTGAGTTAATGCTCTCTCTTTGCAGATTACTGGCCTGGAGCTGCTGGAGCACGAAAAGAAACCCCTCGCTGCTAACCAGGGGGATTAGAGTAGGACTAGCACAGACAACCACTCCCTTTCCCTGGACCACAGTCAGTTTCACTGTTTGTAAACTGTCGCATTTCACAAAAACTAGCATATCTTATCTTACCCAGCGTACGTCTCAGTGAAAAAGAAAAGAAAATGTAGTACTTAACAATACACACTGGTTATAGAAGACTTAGGAGTGTTTAGTGGCATTTAACAAAACACTGGATTTAGAAGGCTTAGCCATGATGGTGTTTAAAAATACAAATTAGTTATAGAAGGTCAAACAGTGTTGGAAAGCATTTAGCAATACACACTGGTTATAGAAGGGCTAGCAGTGTCGGATGGCATTTAGCAATACACACTGGTTATAGAAGGGCTAGCAGTGTCGGATGGCATTTAGCAATACACACTGGTTATAGAAGGGCTAGCACTGTTGGATGGCATTTAGCAATACACACTGGTTATAGAACGGCTAGCAGTGTCGGCTGGCATTTAGCAATACACACTGGTTATAGAAGGGCTAGCAGTGTCGGATGGCATTTAGCAATACACACTGGTTATAGAAGGGCTAGCAGTGTCGGATGGCATTTAGCAATACACACTGGTTATAGAAGGGCTAGCATTGCTGGGTGGCATTTAACAATACACACTGGTTATAGAAGGCCTAGCAGTGTCGGCTGGCATTTAGCAATACAGATTGGTTATAGAAGGGCTAGCAATGTCGGATGGCCTTTAAGAATACACACTGGTTATAGAAGACTTAGTAGTGTTGTATCACATTTAACAATACACACTGGTTATAGAAGGGCTAGCAGTGTTGGATGGCATTTAACAATACACACGGGCTGTGTAAGGCCTGATCATGATGGATGCATTTTAAAAATACACACCGGTTGTAGGAGGCCATACAGTGTTGGATGCAATATAGCAATACACACTGGCTTTAGAAGGCCTGGCTACGATCAAGGCATTTAACAATACACACTGGTTGTAGATCTCTTAGCTTCGATGGAGGCATTTAGCAATACACACCGGTTATAGAAGGCCTAGCACTTGTTGATGGCATCTACAATACACAATGGTTATAGGTGGCCTGTTGGTATTGGGTGGCATGTAACAAGACACATACTGGCAAAGGAGTGTTTGGTGGCGTTTAACAGTACGCACTGGTTACAGAAGGCTTAGTGGTGTTTGGTGACGGTAATACGTACTGGTTATAGAAGGACCAGTGTTCCGTAACAATACACACTGGTTGCGGAAGGCTTAGCAGTGTTCACTGACATTTAGTAATACACGCTGGTTATCAAAAGCTTAGCATTGTTGGATTGCATTTGACAATACATACTAGCTATAGAACATCTAGCAATGTTCATAGGCATTTAACAATGCACACCAACTGAGAGAGCCTAGTAGACATTGGTGGCATTTAACAGTACACACCGGTTGTAAAAGATCTAGCAGTGTTGAATTGCATGTAGCAATATACACTGTTTTTAAAAGACCTAGTAGTGTTGGATGGCATGTAACAATGCACACTGGCTATAGAACGCCCAGCAGTGTTAATTGACAGTTAACAATACATACTGGTTATGGAAGATCCAGCAGTTCGACTGGCTTTTAACAGTATACACTGGTTATTGAAGGCCTAGCGGTATTGGATGGCTTTTAACAATACACACAGGCTATAAAAAGCCTAGCGGTGTCTCCACTTGTTTCAGTCTGACCAGTCAGAAATAATTTGTATTAAATTACAGCATGCTTCTGTTATCTGGGTTAAATGTATTTATAGGGTTGAACATTAAAATTCATAACAGATTATTATTTAAAATACTGGCCTGAGTTGAGTAGCATATATTAGTGTATGTGTATAAAATCTGTGTTGATGGTGAACTTTATAAATGCCTAAAAGATGGAAAAGAAAGCATTACCAATTTTTTTTTGAAAAGCTCGCTTCTGTTTCAAAGGTTTCAAAGCATCTTACGTCATCTCGGTTTAGTAGTAGTACTTAAACTTCTGTCATCAGACATTAGAACTCCACTCCGCCATCGTAACCTTGTTTATTTAATGTCAATGTTTGTTACTTCTATTGAGATTGTGTATGTGTTGTGTAGGAGTGTATATTGATTGCCTATTGTGTTGTGTGTGTGTGTGTGTGTGTGTGTGTGTGTGTGTGTGTGTTTGAGCAGCACCAAAAGAAATTCCTCTCAGTCAAGTACCGACTGATATGGCAATAAAGTACTGAGACTTACTGATGTCAGGTAAACGCTTGGCTTAAAAGGCAGAAATCGGTCTCTGTTGGCAGAGATGCTGAGGCAGATCCGGTGCGGTTGCCTGGGTAATGGTAAAGTCCGATCTGGGTTAGGGTGTTTAGTCATAACCAGAACTGATTGCTTCATCCTGTTAGCGGTGACAAAAAACTGGAAACGGACACTGATAACACTGTTCTAGTGCTGCTATGATTCAGCACACTCACATCCTCTCTCAGGTACCTTCTGAAAGATGGTTCAGGGCACATATCTCCTCTATACATACCATTAAAGGAAAAGTTCAACAACGAAAAAAAAAATTGCAGTTCTGCCTTTAGCCTAAACGTAGTCAGTCAGTGAAGGTATAGACTTGCTTGTGGGATTTCACTCTGTGACACCTTCTTATCTGTAAATGTGGGCTAAAGTACCACATTCACACTTCAAGACGGCTGCTACTGTTTTAGCTACGCTAATGTACTTTAGTCTGTGTTTAGAGTAGGGTTTGCACAGATTAATCAACTTTACTGCTCAGCGATGAGGCTTTGATGTCGACTAGTTGCTGAACAGTGATTATGACGCTAACGTCTGGACGTCTAAGAGAAGACAGCAGGTGAGGAGTCTGGTGATTTCGGGGTGTGTATTTCTGGTTTTCTGAAGGCTAGCAATGTGAAACGGGGCTTATTGGAAAGTGCACGTCACACTCTGCTGACCTGTTGCTGTCATTCTAACATGTTTTTCACAGATCTACACAGCTTCAAACATCAGATATTGATCGTCGTTATCTCCGGTTTCGTTGGAAAGGGCACGTCACGCTCTATTACCAAGTGTCGCAGATGTTTTAAAGTCGCTTGTTGAAAAGCGTTCACTTCACCTGTGGGTTTATTCATGACATCATCAGCAATTAGTCAACGTCGACACACAACTGTTGACTTGACTGAAGTCCTGCAACTTCTAAGTTATAGAGAGCGCACAGTGTCATAAACCACGAGATTACTAAAAACTCCACACAGAGAAGTTGATTGAGTGTGATGACTTGGGAATACAGTTAACATCATGCTAATTGTTGGATTATGAGGTTCCAATACTGGTTAAAACTAATGAAGCAGAATTCAGGCACAAATTGGGTTAATATTTCAGTTGGCGTAAGTTGGGAGGAGGATTTGATTTCTTGCAGTGCTACCACTTTAATAGCATGTCATTATGAGTGTAGCGATGAAGTCCACAGTGATCACCATGCTTTGTTTTATTAGGAAGAAAATCTGTTTTTTTATCCTTTATGGAATTTGAGGTTCCTGTTATTGTTATTGCAGAGCCTGACATTTTCACGGTCAGTTTTGGGAGCGTTGCTCTTTTCTCTAACCTGCCTCAGCTTGGAGCAGGAAAAATCCACATTAGAACATGCTAAATAACAACTTAACCTAAAGGGGAATTCCACTGATTTTTCAGTTTTTTGTGTAATCCAGAGTGTGAGATGTAATCAGAGTGATTCAGAGTGGTTTGGCGTGAAATGGTTCAGATTTCTTTAATGTGGTGTTGATAGGAACCAGGGGTCGCTATGGCTACAACACAAATATAGACATTTTATTTACTATCCAAAACCACCTGTGAACCTACACAAGTCTTCTGAGTTTATATGGAATGTTGATGATGGAAAATAGTGGAAAATCTGAAATAATAAGTTTTCTTTGGGGACTATTTTGCCTCACAGCACCCTGCATGTGTCCCTCCACCATGAATGGAGTTTAAGTTTTCTAAACTATCATAAAACAGTGTCTCAGTCATCAGGCAGTGAATTCATAACCATTTCATGTAGTAACTTTCTGTGAGGGAGCTTTTAGAGGTGGACGTCTGGTTCCTATCACCACCACTGAACAGTTCTGACTCGGTAAGTTTCTCTAGAACGGAGCGTTTCGCACCAAACCGCTCTGGATGACTCTTAAACATTTAATTATGCAGAAATTTAGAAGAATCGGTGTAGTTCCTCTTTAACTTTCACTGCACTGTACATGTCACATCTATTTGCAGTCACATGTTGGCGTATAAGGACGGATTCTACATCTGCAGCTACTGTTTTCCTTGCATTGACACTGTTGTGGGAATGTGTTGTGTATGAAAAACAGGCTGCTTTAAGGAGTCGCATCTGCTGTTAAATACTCAACTTACAGTTCATTCACTGCTCAGCTCCACCTTATATAACCTTTTATAATTTTGTAAGAAATGCTCCCAGGATCACACACAGTCAGCTAAGGTGGCTAATATGCATTTTGTCTGATTTGTGTGTACCTGGTGTGAAACTTGCACTGTTCTGACTATTATAGTCTTATGTTTATGTATATATAAAATGTGTGTGTCTATATATTTATTGAAATTCTTCATAAGGTAAATGCAGATAATGCGAATACAAACAGTGCAAAAACACTGATTCCCTCACCTCAAGACTTCAGCTTTACACCAATTTTACCACACTCAGAGAAGCCACTGTGGGCTTTACACACACTCGCCTTTAACTTCTTTTCTAGGTTTAGAAAATAATGTAGAACTCTGTCTATATATTGTTCATTTCTGTTTTTATTATTTAGCCCAATAAAAATATTGTAACACGGGGGTTTTCTCTAAGTTTAACTTAGCTGCTACTACTCAACATTGACTGCCCTGCTTTGTTTACATCTAGGTAGGGCTGGGCGATAAAACAATGACGATAATTATCGCAATATAACTTTTCCTCGATAGAGCGATACAACATGTTCAATAAATGTCCGATATAATACACCACTCCCACGTTCTAGCGAAAGCCTTGGTGGTGTTTTTTACTGCAAGGAAAGCGACACTACTCTGCTGTCGCCAGGAGAGGGCGCACTTCCAAGTTTTTCGACATGATTTAGAGAGGGAGGGGGCGACGAGTAAGATGAGTCTTTAGCAACGGCTGAAACGCGGAGTTATACAGTCTGTTTGAGTGGAGCGACCGGCGATCTGCTCTCCTGTGACCGAGTGTGAGTGACGAGGTCAGTGGTGTAACTGTACTGTCCTACAGTGACCTCACCTCTTTACTAACATCCTAACAGCTTTAGCAGCGTTAAATCACAATCACAATCCTCACAACTACAGCGCTGTTACAGCGCTCAGTCTGATTTTAGTATTAGTGCGTTCACAAGCAACGAAAGTGAAAGAAAGAAGTGGTTCATGTTAATTACAGCCCTGATTTACACGAAAGTAAACTGAGGAAGCTGTGAGGCGTTGGAGAGCAGGAGAGCGCTATCTTCCCAGGCTAGCTGGTTTTAGCAGCTGGCTAACTAGAAGCAGCTCCGTCAGTCACACAGCACGGCAAACTGATGATACTGTAGATCAAACAAGACACAAAAGCACTGATTTCAGTTTAAACGTACCTAAAAAGTTTGTCTGGTGTTGATATTTTGCGCTTCACCCCTCAAACTACTACAATTGAATAGAGAAATCCAGTCGTCTAGCTGGTGTCTGAATACTGTGATGTCATGTGTAGCGGGGTAGCCGAGCGCTCGGCACCAGCTAAAATAATCTTTCTTTCTGAAATTATGACTATTACAAAAATAGCCGTGCTTTTCCAGCTGGTAAAAACAGCCAACCAGACACTTTCTCCCACTCTCCCATGACAGATCTGTGAAATGTTCCACTGTTTGCTGAGTGTTTATCGTGTTCCGACCATAAAGGATAGTTTAAAACACAAATTAACCACCCAGGAGCAAAAATCAGCCTTCAAACTTGAAAGAAATAATGATTTGACATTTATCGCGATATGTATCGATATCAAACGATATGAATTTTGTTTATCGTGATAACATTTTTGGCCATATCGCCCAGCTCTACATCTAGGCTATGTGAGGTTCCTCTCAACAAGCCCCATAATAAAAACTAGCCCCCACCCTACAAATAAAGAGTCCAGTTAAGAGTCGTCCCAGGAGTCAGTCTGTAGTGTTGATTCCCACCTTCTTTTTCTCTGTATGTGCAGGAAAAGTGAGCTGCCTCCAGCCATTCAGCGCAGGTTTTCTCCCTAGAACAGCCTTTCTTCCTCAGCTCCTCAGCCAGCTTCTGTAACGACTGTCTCTCTTTAGTCCCTGAAAACAGAAACAGTCTTAACAAAGCAGCAGCATCTCAGGCAATATAGAATCTGAACTGTTTATAAAGAGAACTACTAAACAGTTAACAACCAGTATTTTAAGGCAAGGCAAGTTTATTTATACAGCACATTTCACACACAAAGGCAATTCAGTGTTGTTTAAATAAATAAAAGGAACATCAAAAGGAAAATAAAGACAAAGTGCTTAAGAGTGACAAACAAACAAGATAAAAATCTTTGTAGGTTTCTTCTTATTGTTCTTTTAAAGTACATAAAGTAGAATGAAAACATAAATAGAAGTACAACAAAGGACTTCAGTGTTGTTAAAATTAGCTTATTTAGGGAGCAGTGCAGTAAGACCAGGGCTCAATCATAGACGCATGAAAAGAGAAATGTTTTGAACCTGGTATTAAATACCGTTGCGTTTGGAGCTCATCTGAGGTCTTCTGGTAGCTTCTTCCAGCTGCAGCAGCATATCAGCTGAATGCTGTTTCGTTTGTACTCTGGGCTCGACTAGCTGACCTGAGTCTATGGATCCAAGAGACCTACTCGCTTTGTATTCAGGTCAGAGATGCATTCTGGGCCAAAACCATTCAGTGATTTATATACTACACAATTAAATGATAGTTCTTTAAGGGTTCTTCAGTAAAGAAAATGCGTCTACAGAACCATGAACACTCAAAGAACCCTTTACGTGTTTAAATGGTTCTTCAGATTGGTGGAGAATGTGTTGTATACTGTTCTGTGTAGCACCAAAAATGATTCTTCTGTTTTAACAGCCTGATATTGTAACAATACCAGAACCTTTTTGGTGCTATATAGAACCCTTTTCAAAAATCATCAATCTGAAGAACCCTTTCGCGATGCAAAGAACCCTGTAATCATGCAAAGGGTTTTTTTGAGTGTTCATGGTTCTATATAGAACCATTTTCTTCACTAAAGAACCCTTGAAGAAGCATCATTTTGAAGTGTGTAATATTTCCAGCTGTTTAAACTCTTCTGTAACTAACTAAAAGCCAGTGTAAAGATTTTAACACTGGAGTTAAACTGGACTCTCTTGTGTTTACACAGCTAGCATGCTCACCCAAAGGATTAACCCACGAGGCTCGTCAGGTCGCGTAAGACAAGCGAGCTGCCTAAATTTATCCACAGAAGCCATTTCTAGCGATCTACAAACACAAATATGTTAAATAAATACGGCAGTAGGTCAAAACAATCAAGACAGAAGATGAGAAATACATTAGTAAACACACTGGTTGCCAGAATCAGCCGCTCAGTCCACCATGTTTATCAGACTGAAGCAACTCTCGGCTGGTGAACGGTATTATGGGATTGCCTTCACCGGTTGTGTTTACATGCAAAGGTTTTCGCTAATCTGATTAATTCATTTTGATTATAGATGAAGACTGCGGTGCTTATATGCTCACGCTACTCAACATTCTGATGGAAATATCGGTTTACATGCTCACTACAAGTAATCCGATCCAGAATTACCCGCATACGTAGTAGGGGTGGGAATCTCTAGGCATCTAGGGCTGCGATGCCATTATGAAATGATTATCGATGCATCTTCATACATCTTATTACAGGATTTCTTTTTTTCTCACTGTGTGATGACTTTGTACTTTTAAAGCACTTTAAAGTACTTTTATTTGGAATGATCCATAATGAATTTACTTCGAAATATCTTATTAATAAATCAAATGGAAGTGATGTGTCAAGTGAACTGGAAGACGCTCATTCACTGCTCTTGTGTGGAGCTCCTCAGTGATTTCTTAAATTCTGTTTTGGTCTCGTTGTAGAGTCGCTGTGTCAGTATAATATCTGTGAGACGGGTCGCTGTATCTCGGCTCCAAAGTGTGCCACATAGCGCAAAAGACCTGATTCTCAAAGACTGACGGACGCAAATCCTTTGACAATAAAAGTTGCGTCAGAGTTTGTAATTCGCTTCACCCTTTCAGAGTTGGGTGGAAGCTCTGACATTGCTTGCTCGATGGTCCTCTGGTTGGCAGCAACTAAAAACGGCTGTTTTTCTTCCTCCTCTGGATGGAAACGTGTAATGTTTGTTGTGTTTCCAATATATTTCAGTTTAAAGTGACAAGACTGGCACATAGTGTGGCTTTTGTCCAGGTCCTTTATCCCTTCAACTTCTTAGAAGCCAAAGTTCTTCCATAACCCAGATTTTAATGCCGAGGGTGCAGATGGGAATTCTTGCTCATTCATCTTATGTCTTTGTTATGAGCCGCCACAGACTGTCAGGCACTGCACTTCCATGTTCCACCCTTTGCTTTTCATCAACATTGTCATCTATTAAAATTCAGAAAATCGATTTGACATTTTTGAATCGATTCAGAATTGTTCACATCCACATCGCAGTTCACCTAAAAATCGATTTTTACCCCACCCTAATGCGAAGAGCACCACTTAGTGTAGACGTTACCATGACAACCAGCATCACGTGAGTCCAGTCAGAGTGAGGTGAGCAGCAGTATGTTATGCTGTGTTCACATGTGTGCATGCAGTAAAGCCTGCATTCTGCAGCGGTGAGCAGATCGCTCTGTCGAGAGTTAAGTTTTTCCAACTTTTGCTGTCAACTGCAGCGTTGGAATGATTGTGTAAATCAACACGTGCTTGCCTGACACCGCGTGGAGCTGTTAAGTATTTTCTAATCTCTAATAATTGTCGAGTAATATCTAACATTTTTCATGTTGCTTGCAATTACATGTTTTCACCAGAGAGGTCCCCAAATCCCAAAACAGATGTAGTGCTGTTTTAACGCTTAATTCCATAAGATGCATAATTCCATATGTGTGGAATTATTTTATAATTATGATGCATTTTACATCCCTAATTGTTATTGCTTTTTATTTATTTATTTCTAGGAGCTGCAAGGATGTCGGTGGAGGCAGAAGTTTTGCTGCAGGAGGCGAAGGAGAGTATAGAGGCGGCACAGAATTACAGGAGTGAACTACAGCAGAGACTACAGGGGCTCAGCCAGGCACGGAAACAGGTACGCGCTCATCGCCGCAGAGAGAGGATGCGAAAACCGTCACACAGTTTGAGTTAATTTAGCGAAGAAAGAAGCACAGATTACAGAGGCTTCAAGTTTTCTTCCTAAATAGGTACACAGGACAACATGTAGATTCGTCTTGACCGGGTCCATCTCATGAATAAACATGTCCGTCTTTTTTTAATGTGAGTTTGATGTATGTAAATATTGTAAAAGTTTCAAAATGCACCCTTCACTTTCCAGTCCATACAACTAAGCTGCAAAAAAAAACAGTTATGATGACCCAACCAGGTTTGCTTTTGTGATGTCACAGTTAATTAGCAGCACTTTAGCCCCACCCACTCAGCCTACAGCAGTTTAGCCCCACCCACTCAGCCTACAGCAGTTTGGCCACGTCCACTCAGCCTATAGCTGTTTGGCCACGCCCACTCAGCATACAACAGTTTAGCCCCACCCATTCAGCCTACAGCAGTTTAGCCCCACCCATTCACAAACAGTCCTGTAGAGTTATTGCAGTAGAAGGAATATAATTAAACGTTGTGCTGTTCCTGGCTGTTGGGAAATCAATCATTGCAAATCATTCCAAAGATCTGCACTTCCAAATGAAGCGACTGCAGGTTATAACAGAGCTTATGTATCATTCTTAAAGGCGCAGTAACAAAAACAGCCTGTTTAATTCTGAGGGATAAAGGGAGGCTGGAAAATCATCATGTAAACGTGAATTATGACTGTTTTTGGTACAGAAACCCACACAGATGTTATAAGTGGAGCTCAGTGGAAAAAATACAAGATAAATGCAGGATATGGGCTCTTTAATGAGGCTGAGAGACAGAAGCTGTGGAGCTTCTGTGTGTGTGTGTGTGTGTGTGTGTGTGTGTCTTTCCGTCTGCTGCTTCTCCGGCTACTTCCTCCCACACACACACACACACACACACACAGAGCTTACTTCACATAAACAATGCAGCTACTTCCTGCAGCACAGACAACACACACAGATACAGAGCTCTCTACTTCTGCCTCTGCCTCTCTCTCTCTCTCTGTATTTGTCTCTCTTTTCTTTCTCTCTCTCTCCCTTTCTGCAAAAAAATAAATACTAATTTTCTGTGTCCTTCTGTCTCCTCTTTCTCCCTCTCTCAAGTTGGCCCTGTGTTTAGTCCACTTGACAGACTGACCCCCACTCTGTGTGAGACTGTGTGCAGCTGTCTCACTGTGAGCACATATGTGCCCATCTGACACACACACTCACACACACACACACACACACACACACACACACTCACACACACACACACACACACACACACACACTCACACACACTCACTCACACACACACACTCACACACAAAATGAATTAGTAACATATTAATATCATTCAGTATTAATTATTCAGTGTCTACTGTGAATTACTCAGTAATTACTATGAATTACTGAATGAAGCTGCTGTGTAGTTTGTGCTGCTGTGTTATATCTGTACTGGTCTGAGTTTGTAGTTGCAGTTCCTGCTCCACTTCCTGTGTATCTGCTCTGGGTTCCCGGCGGGTGCAGAACGCTCACTCCACTGACACACAGGGGAACAGCTCTAATGTTGTGTCTTGTCCACACTAATACAGTTACGTTTGAGCTACAGTGTTTGTGCCATTTCCGCCAGGCACTTTGTTGTTGTACACGGTACACAGAGCTCTGTCACGCAGCAGTGATTACACACAGCTCTAATATACACATATCATACACAACTGAGTTCAATCCTTAAACAGCAGCCAAAGCTGACGGCACTTCAGACCACACTGCTGCACTGAGGCCGTGATTTCAGCTCTGTCCGCCTCTAAAGAGCTTTTTCAGAAAGGTGCTTTTCCAGTGGTTGAATTGCTGTTTCACTATGGATGGAAGTAACTACTTTGAATTATTCTGTGCCTGCAGTGAATTATTCAGGGAGACATTAATTAGTAACTACTATTAATTCTTAAGTATAGTATGTTAATTATTCGGTTTCTACTATGACTTATTCAGTATGTACTGTTAATTATGCAGTTCCACTATGAATTATTCAGTATCTCCTATGAATTATTCAGTATCTACTATGAAATATTCAGTATGTAATTAGTTATTCAGTATCTACTGTATATTATTCAAACTTGCATTTTCTTTGTGCTCCTGAGTGGTGCAGCTATCTAAGTGGCTGCATCATTGTTAGATTACGAGTTCAATCCATGGCCAGGAGTCCAAGAGCTCATAATTTCACAGTATTGGATTACATCATCGTCAGCAGCAGCAACACAGCAGGAAATATCAGCTGTTAAGATTTCATCAAGCCATACGCACATACATTAGTTACTATGCTTTAAAAATTATTACATACACTCCCCTCCCTCACGGTAGCTCGCAGGATTATCCTTCCATACTGCTAACTACAGTCGTTTAGAGGAAACCAAAGACCTGATGGTGATTAAAGAGGAATTCCCTTTATAAAAGTTCATAATTCAACTGATGTAAACTGAGATGTAATCAGAGAGATTCAGAGTGGTTTGGTGTGAAATGGTTCAGATGTCTTTACAGTGGTGGTGATAGGAACCAGGGGTCGCCATGACTACAACACAAATATAGACATTTTATTTACTATCCAGAACCACCAGTGAACCTACACGAGTCTTCTGAGTTTATATGGAATGTTGATGATGGAAAATAGTGGAAAATCTGAAATAGTAAGTTTTCTCTGGGGACTATTTTGCCTCACAGCACCCTGCATGTATCCCTCCACCATGAGGGAGTTTAAGGCCAAAATCTTCTCTAAACTATCATAAAACAGTGTCTCAGTCATCAGGCAGTGAATTCATAACCATTTCATGTAGCAACTTCCTGTGAGGGAGCTTTTAGAGGGGGACGCCTGGTTCCTATCACCACCACTGTGAACATACGTATTCTCTTATACATACATAGCATTTTTTGTGTGTGTGAGGCTCGTCACCAAACACGGGCAGGCACGTGTGTGTGTTCGTTGGGGGGGTGGTTGTTAAATGTATAACACTTGTAGAGCCAAAACACACTTCCGCACAAGGCGTCACATTATTCTCACAGACAGAAATATTTATAGACATGATTCTTCAGAGTTACGACTCGAGCATAACAAGAATGCCGTGTTTATGTGTAAGTAAATTAGGCTGGGCCTGCACTGCACGACTTTAGTCGCCCCGATATGCCCCCTCCAACAATTTCTTTTTTAAAAATTTTTTTTTTAACTGAATATGAAGTGATTTTCCAGGTGCACTGTAAATAAAATTAATAATAAAGTCAGAGTTAATCAGGTTGCTTACTCTTTAACAGAAAAGGTTTATATTGTATTATATGTTACAGTGTAGATAATTCTGATAAACATACTCAGAAGACACGTCCTTCACCAAGTTCTCTTTGAAAGGGCCCGAAGGACAACCTATGCTACAAAATGTTCTTTCACATGCTGTGTGCAATTACACATTTTCACCAGAGAGGTTTCTAAATCCCCAAATCTTACATAGTGCAGCTTTAAAATTAAAAGTTAACTTAACTGCATCTTCTGAATTAACCCAGCCTGGAAGCACCAGCTTATCTTCTTAGTTTAGTCAAAATAAATTATATATACACACACACACACACACACACACACACACACACACACACGTATAGATATGTACACACACATACTTTTTCACACCAGCTGGGACTCTTTATTACACAGTGGCACCAGGTATTTTCAGGACTGATGTGGCATCACTGGGGTTCGAACTCCCAGTCTCCTGGTAATGAGGCAAGTGCTTAACAGACTTAAAAGTTCACTGAACATTAGTTAAGTTTACAGAACAGAATGTCAGAGCCAGGTTGTTTTTCTTAATTTACTATTTGATGTTCAGTTTACCTAAATTTCAGGTTAGACACAAATTTAAGTTAAAAAGAGCAAACCTTGCATATTTATGTTGATTTAACTGTTTAAATACTTAACTATTTTAAGTATTTGTGTTTCTAGTATTAAGGTAGACTGTGTTGGACTTACATTAACATTTTGAACCAATACTTTCCAAATTCTTGTTCAGGTAACAAAAAATTCCCAGATAGGACAACAGATTTAATTGTGGATAATCTGATGGTGTGAGAGGGGCATCGAGTCGATGTTTGTCCTAATGTAAACAGAATGTGTTTGAGTGTAAACAGTATTTGTACATAATTAGTGGAAGTGTGTCTGCTGAGCTCCGAGTAGCAGGTGAGAGAACAAACAATGAAACGAAAGATGGAGCATACGCGAGGCTGAAGTTGGGCCAATGAAAGTGGGCAAGCCGAGCTTGTCGACTAGTATCGTAACAGGGAAAGGAGTATTAAAAAAAATAATAATAATAAAAAGGAAGTGGAAACGATGCATGTGTTAATGTGCCCTTTAATGCAGGGAAAGTACAGTCGGATCTCATCTGGCCACACTGGAGATGCGGTTTAGAGAAAAGAAGGCAAATCTGGCCCAAATTGATCCACATACGATCTGGACACAAAACACGTTAATACAGGGTGTAAACTGGCTTGTTATATTTATGATAATCTCCTTCTGCCCATTCGTTTACAGTGCACAGCTAAAATACAAGAAATTTTGTAGAAGACTGACGTTAAATTTTACAGTTGTAAAATATTTTAAGTACTATTTACATTTGACAGAAAGTAAACGCATACTTTAATAAAAATTATTATAATCAGTAATATTATTATTGTAGTCTGTCAGAAAATGTTTTTGTGGAAAGACCAAACAGTCGTTTTGTGTGTGTGTGTGTGTGTGTGTGTGCGCTCCTGCAGGTTTATCTGTGTTATTTTAGGCTGTCTTTCCGTTTCCTGTTACAGAACTATCTCTCTCTACACACCACACTCTCTGTGGAGAGAATGCCAGTGTATTTGCAAAACTGATCTCTTCTTTCCTCAGTCCGTCTATCAGCAGCTCTGCAGTGTGTTCGTGTGCTCGCACGTATGTTTATATATAAAACTACTGTGCAAAAGTCACAGAGCACCTTTAATTTATTTAATTTACAATCAAAACTGACATTAATCACACTGACAAGTTCAGTGTCAGAAAACGGTCTAATCTCAGCTGCGTGAGTGTTGAGTGAGTCACTCTTCACCTTTATTCCAGTTTCTATTCTTTTCAGGAGACTCACTTTCAGCTCCTCAAAGAATCTGCAGACACACCTCCAAAGTTCAGTCTTAGAAGCTGGTTGATCATTTTCTGAAGTAATCAAACACATTCAGTGGTGTTGAGGTCTGGACTCTGGGGTGGTCAGTCCATCGTTCAGCTTCTTTGTTTGATGTGTCCGTCTCCTTTTCTCAGTGAGGTTCTTCTTGATCAGCTACACATCCTTTCAGACCCACAGCGCTGAGTCGTCTTCTCACAGTGGAAGGATGGACAGAAACACCTGTGGATGTTTTCAGATCTGAAGCAGCTTGATTTTCTCCTCTCTCTCAGAGATGAAAGCTTTAAGTGCTGCTTATCTGATGGGGGCAGTTTTGGTGTCTACTAGCTCTTCCTCAAAACCGCTGCTGCAGCTTCAGCAGCTGTAAACTCTCTGCACGCCGTTTCACATGAGTCTCCGATGTGGACTGAATGAAGAATGAAGGGTTTCCGGCGTGATGGTCAGTGCTTAGTGATTTTCTGAGTATCCATTGGTCAGTTTCACACAGAATGTAGACGGACACACCAATCCACCAGTTCCACACGGTGAGAGACAGATGACATGTATCTCAGCCCCTCTTCATAGGCTCATAACTCTGGACTCTCACCTCAGAGACTCGACTCGGACAGTCACCTCAGAGACTTCAGTCTCGACTCAGACTCCAGAGTCAACTTGGACTCAAACCTCAGCGACTGGAGACTCAACTCAGATTCTCACCTCAGAGACTACACTTGTACACCCACCTCAGAGACTAGAGTCTCGTCTCGGACTCAAACCTCAGAGACTTGACTCGGACTCTCACATCAGAGACTCAAGACTTTACCTGTACTTATCCGCCTTGGACTTTCACCTCAGAGACTTGAGACTTGACTCAGACTTACACCTCAGAAACTCAACTTAGACTCACACCTCGGACTTGAATCTCAGAGACTCAAGAGTTGACTCAGACGTGGACACCTGAGTTTCACACAGAATGTAGACGGACACATAAATCCACCATTTCCAGGAGGTGAGAGGCAGATGACGTGTATCTCAGCCCCTCTTCATAGGCTCATAACTCCGGATGTGAGTCTCGTAGGATCTCGAGATAAGATGGAGTGGAAAGGGCGACTCTACAGATTCAGGAAGAGTTTGAACTGGATTTCTGAGCTGGATCATCACAAAGATACACAAACAGATATAGAAACATCAGATTTGACACGTGGGTACAGTCGTGGACCCCAAAAGGTTCATCCTTTTTTGAACACCAGTTCTGGAAACTCCTGTTTTTTTCACTTTCACTTTCTCCTTTATGCAAGTAGATTCTCATATCTGATCAAATATTTCCTGAAATATCAGTTTGTCCCTGAGTTTTGCACAGTACTCTGTGTGTGTGTGTGTGTGTGTGTGTGTGTGTGTGTGTGTGTGTGTGTGTGTGTGTGCGTGTGTGTGTGTTCCTGCCTCTCCCTGAGGCAAGTTTATACGTGAAATCTTCCTCGTTCCAAAAATGACAGACGATTTAAAACATGCTCTGCGCTCTGTTTGAGGATCACCTTTTAAGTCCCTGTTTAGCTTCAGTGCTCAAACTCAACCATTCAGAGTCAAAAAATAACAGCGCTTATAACTAATTCAGTAAACTACGGTATCATCACTCAAACAACAGTGCAGAAAAACGTTATAACTATGTTTTATAGATGTATGTATGACCTTGTAAGAACTTTAACAGAATTAAAGATCCCATATCCTGGAAAACTGAGAGACTGTAGTGGTACAGCAACATTGTTAGTTTAAAATTTTTAATTAACTGTTTTTGTGATGTCACAACCACCAACACACACATACATACATACATATATATATCCACACACACACACACCGGTCAGCCATAACATTATGACCACCTCCTTGTTTCTACGCTCATTGTCCATTTTATCAGCTCCACTTACTATATAGGTGCACTTTGTAGTTCTACAGTTACAGACTGTAGTCCATCTGTTTCTCTGATACTTTGTTAGCCCCCTTTTACCCTGTTCTTCAGTGGTCAGGACCCCCATGGACCCTCACAGAGCAGGTACTATTTTATATGGACTACAGTCTGTAACTGTAGAACTATAAAGTGCACCTATATAGTAAGTGGAGCTGATAAAATGGACAATGAGCGTAGAAACAAGGAGGTGGTCGTATATACGCCTGTCCAGCCTACAGCAGTTGAGCTCCGCCTACTCACGCTGATGTTATGAGGAGTGTTTTTGCGCCTGGACTGCTTCCAGAACAAGGCACAGCCAATGAAAACAGCTCGTTTGCATATCAGTCTGAAAGGCACAGTAACAAAAACAGGGATAGAGAAATTAATGATTGTTTTTGGTGCATAAAATTACAATAAAGTTTCAATGTAAGTACATATTAATAACAGTTGTTGCCAAAAGTAAACCAGTTTCCATTGATGTGTTTTACTCATGCAGAGATGACGTTCACATCTGAATCAAGCAAATTCAACGCTTCACTCGTTTAGGGTCGTCACGTCACGATCGGGAAATGTTAGCTGACGATTGTCATAAATAATTGCAATTAGCAATTTAATTGTCTTTGTTAATTGTATTAATTTATTAAAGTAGAAGCACAAATAGGCCATTAGCCATTTTACTTCTTATGTTTACTGTGTAGCTAACACGGATACACGCTTAAAGATGGTTCTTCAAAGGACCTTTAGTAAAAAAATCAAAAAATAAAAAACGGTTCTGTGTAGAACCATGAACACTCGTTTGCATGATTTAAACGGTTCTTTGCATTGTGAAATGGTTCTGAAGATTGATGAAGAATGTGTTATATATGGTTCTACATAGAACTTTTTTTGAAAAGGGTTCTGTAGAGCAGCAAAAAGGGGTTCTGCTATTGTTTTGGTGTTAACCTTGTAACAGTAGCCGAAACCTTTTTGGTGCTGTATAGCGTCATCTACAGGACATTCTCCATTAATCTGAAGAACCATTTCATGATGCAAAAAACCATTAAATCATGCAAAGGGTTCTTTGAGTGTTCATGGTTCTACATAGAACTATTTTCTTTACTAAAGAACCCTTGAAGAACCATCTTTTTTTAAAAACTGTACCAATTAGCCCCTACCCCTGTTTTGCATGTTCTCTTCTAGGTGTAGGGTGTCCTGATTCTTGTTGAGATAGAGGGGTGAAGTGTTAGAGCTACATGACCCTCCAAACAGAGGTTTTTCAGAGACTCCAAAGTTATGAGAAAAAAAGAAAAACCAGCAAGATGGAGAACAAGAGACCAAAGAAACCCACAAATGTGAGAATTTTCTCTGTTAAAAAATTATGATAACCATCTTATTATCTTAGTTTAATGTCATTTCAGTGTATTATGGTCCTTTTCTTCATAACAAGCATAAAAAGCCGTTAGTAGTGCTGATGTGTCAGTAGCTAACTTTCCTGTTCCACCTTAAATAGTCCAGCAGTTCTGACGCCTGAAGTGCCAGAATGTAAGTGCTGCTCCATTTAAGGTGGAACAGGAAGCTGGTGAATATCTGACTTCAGCTTCATATCACTGAAGAATTAGGGGTGGGTGATAATAAATAACTGCCCCCCTCTTTGAAGGCATATGATGCCCTAAATGTAACTAAAGCCCAGCAGTGAGGAGCTGAACTTTACCCTCCTCTGCTGTCACTGCAGACTGGCAGGGTCACCTACAGAGCAGCGCTGGTAGCTGTTAATGAAGTGATGCTCTTTTTATTTGAGGGTCCCATTTCAGAGGGAAGATTAACCACTATCCTGTAACTCAGTTCCAAGGGGTAAAGAGACACCCGAAAACAAGGGGTAGGGGTAAAAATAAGAATTGGGACTGGGCCAAAGTAGTCTTGTGTATTGTTTGAATTTCTTGATGTAATATTTTTGCCGTATCGCCCACCTCTACTTGCACCCGTTCTCCACTATCTCCACTGGCTTCCCGTAAAGTACTGTATCCACTAAACATTCTTCTGCTCACTTGCACAGCTTCGCTCCCTCCACCTATCTGATCTTCTCCTTCCTTAGAAACCCACTCTTACTCTCCGCTCATCTTCAGCTCATTTACTACCCATTCCTCAATCCAGCCTTCACAGTTTTGGCGATCAAGCACGCTCTAGATCTGCTCCTCGTCTCCGGAAGTCTGTCAGTCTAATTCTCTCTCCACGTTTAAAACAAATCTCAAAACCCCACGTCTTCTCTTTAGCTTATACCTTACTTCTGAGCTAATCCTCCCTCATTATAACCTGACCCTGTCTTCTTCTCTGCTGTCTGTTTGCGTTTTCCTGTTTGTCTTCTCGTGTTGTAAGTTCTGTTACCATTGTATGCATCCTTGGGTTCTTGAAAAGCACTATATAAGTTTCACGTATCATTATTATTACTATAATAATCATGCGTATAATCAGGCAAAGCTTATCGAGAGTGAAAATAAGCAAAAAACTCATTCTGCTACCATGAATGCTAAAAACAGTAGAATTAACTGCAGAGCCAACAAATAAACATGTAAGATCACTGAGTTAGAAGTTAGAACCTTTTTGTTTATCATAAGCACCATGAAGTCCCAGTGAACTCAGACTGCTTTCTTTTTTTCTTCGTTTGCCTCGACCCACCACACCCAACCGTTTTGTTTGTTGCGGCTTGTTGTTATTGTGAAAACTAAAATTGAAAATGAAAACTTAAATAACAGCAATCACCACAAATAATTGCGATCAGGCGATTGTGTAATAATTGTGACAGGCCTGCACTCGTTCAGTGGGCTCTGGAGAAATGTAGACCGTGGGTACGTTTAAGTAGTTTTTCTTACAGCTCTTATAAGCGGAACCGCGATGTTCACGCTGAGAAACCGCGGAGCTTCCTGCCTCTCTGGGTTTCATCTTGGCGAGTGTGAAGAGCAGTTAATTCTGAAAGTAAAGAGCGACGTTGTCTCACAACCATTTCCCTTTTCTCATGTAGGCACAGCATCTCAAAGTGACTCAATACTGCGAACAAGTCAAACTGATAAAATCCACCCTTCAGTCCCCGAATAAGCAGATCCTCCGTTTCTTTTTCACTCTGCACAGTCTGTGTGATAAAGCACGGCAGAAAAACTTCCCATTTCTGAAAGAACAGGAGATAAATTTAGCCTGAACGATTTGTCAGACAGTCTGACGTAATGGATTTTGTACACACAGCAATATATCGTCAATGTTTAGGGGTCCAAGCACCCACAGTGCTGCATCCCTACTGTTTTTGCTCAGACATGCATAAATAATTTTTCTTCCTTCCTTCCTTCCTTCAATCAAGGTCTGTAAGGCCTACGAATATGAAATTGGGTCAACAGGTAGGGCTGCAACAAACTAATAATTTCCTAGTTGAATAATCTGCCGTTTACTGAAACGAATACTCGATTATTCAGATTATGAATCACTACCAAGTAACTTTTATGTGGCTATTAGCTTTCAAATTTAGTTTGAGGTTGTTTTATGTATTTGCTAACTAACAATGAAGACAAAGATAAATAACATTCAAGAATTCACTTGAATGTTAATGAACTTTCCTGCTAATACAAAAGATAAAAAAAAACTCTGATATATATTTTTCCTGTCAAATTGTATAACATATATTAATTTATAATATATAAGGATGTACAAAGTAGCAGCAAGAAAATATTACAAAACCAAATCAGTTTTCAGTATTTTTTTTAATGTACCTTCAATCAGGTACATTAAAAAAAATCAACCTAAAATTAAATCGTAAATTTAATCAGTGCAAACAGATGAAAGTCAGTGTCTCTCCGGGCTCCTGTGAGAGTCTCGCTCTCATCTCTGATGGAGCGGAGGGGAAAGTGGCGAATGTTTGTGGCAAACTTCTCTTTGAACAGTTAAGTTTGAATGATTTTGAGTAAACACTTCATTTCATCGGTAACCCTTTGTCCAGCTGCCCTGTGTGTTCAAGCAGAACTACCTCCTGAAACTGTGAGTGGAGCCAAACATTCGCTGAGAACAGAAAACTGTTTGCAGTCGCTCTCCTGTGTTTGCTGAATCTGAACGCACCGGTGGCCTCGACGCTAAGAGACGATGCAGTGTTTAAAAGTGCAAACGTTATCTGGAAAGTGAACAGAGTCGCTGTGAATAATAGTTACTTGGTTCTCTGGTCAACTCGTTCCAATTCCAGAGAGCAGCATTTCGGAATATGAAGTGTTCCAGCTCAGCTCAGAACATGAAGTAGGACAGAATTTAACACTACCATTAGCTAGCGCAGCTATCGCCGCGTCCCAAACCACACACTTCTGTACTTCACACACTACACTAATGAGTGCACTTCTAATGGTATATGCACTATTTAGTGAGCTAGTATGCGGTTTGGGACGGGGCGTATCTTACAGAGATGAATCTTCTTCACCCAGTGAGCCGACAAGTTTCCTTTTCAGCTGCTCCAGCATTGAGGACGTGCTCCCGTGCCAGCCAAGGTTTAGCTCTCACACTTCTGAGGATTTTGTTCCTGAGGCTGCCGTCGCGCTGCTGTTAACTCTCCAGTAAGCGGTCAAAACGTTTCTAGTGAGCGCGAGAAAGACGCGTAATGACGTCACCAACTAATCGACTACTAAATTAATTGCCAACTAATTTGGACGTTGATTTTAGTCGGCTAAGTTGAATAATCGTTGCACCCCTATTAGCAGGTATTACTCCATTCCACTACTAAGGCACACGAGATGGGCCTAATTGGCCTGAAGGGGACGCCATGGCACAGTGTCTTACATTTTGGCCGATACTTCTTACATCATGAGGCTTGCAGACGTAATTCTGGGTACTGCTGATTTGTTTTAGCTCATGCTAAACCAAAATTCACCCAAAACTGTTTAGAGAGAACCTCAAAAGACAAAGTAAACAAACCAATGGATTATTGACCAAATCGAGCCTCACCTCTTACTCGAAGATCAGAATCCAAACTGAAGCTCTTATTTTGGACACATTATGAGAAGAACCAGTTCTAAGTGGGCAACATGGCAAAAATTGTAGCATGATACTATACTACTTGACATTTTCATGTACATGATATGTCAGGATATTTGTTTCTGACATTTGATGAAGGTGGGGTTAAACCACACCCCACCTGCGTCTGTACTGGTTGACAGGTGGGAGAGAAAACTGATTAGTGTGCGAGAAGCGCAGACTCGGATTATTTGTTTGCCTCCTGATCAGTTATTATACACACTTATTATACACACTTAAAAAAAGATGGTTCTTCAAGGGCTCTTTAGTAAAGAAAATGGTTTATAGAGAACCTTTTTTATAAGGGTTATATATAGCACCAAAAAGGGTTCTGCTTTTGTTACAAGCTTGACGTTTGTAACAATAGAGGAACCTTTTTTGGTATATATATGTATACAGAACGCTTTCGCGATGCGAAGAACCCTTTAATCATGGAAAGGGTTCTTTGAGTGTTAATGGTTCTATATAGAACCATTTTCTATATAAAAAAAAAAAGCCTTGAAGAACCACTTTTTAAAGTGTGTAGTCAAACTAATCACAAACAAAAATTAGCAGTGAAAAAATGCTCCTTAACTGTAGTAGTAATAGTAGTAATAATAATAATAATAATAATAACGACAAATGTTTACATCTCAAACACTCAATTATGTTGAAGTATCAGTGAAATTCCCTTAATTAAGAAGCTTGAAGACCCACACAGAAGACAGGTCTCCTCACTAGAAGTCGAAATCAATTTTATGGCACTTAAAAACAAAATAAATTATAATGGTAATAACAATAAAATAGTAATGATGACGTAAATCTAATTAGTCTGTATCTGTGTGTTGCAGGTTCGGGGCAGCTCCACTCACACCCGCGAGGCGTTACGGAGGCACTTCCAGGAGCTGCAGACGGCGCTGAGTCGCCTGCTGAGTGACCGTCTGAACGCGCTCCTGCAGGAAGTGGACGCCATCGAGCAGGACAGCGTCAGCCCACTGGACGACTGCCAGAAACTCATCGAACATGGGGTCAGCATGGCAGACGAACTGCTGCGTGAGGGTGAGACACTCAGAAATACAAACTACAGCTCACTACAAAACCTTTAGTCCTTTGTTTTCAGTCTCAGATATTATTCGATCTGATATTAAATCTTAGTGTAAACTGTAATGTGTGTGAATGTTTGTTAAAGCTGAGTGTCGTTACTGAGGAGGAGAGTAAAAACAGACTAAAACACGGTGAGCGTGAGCTGCTGCTGCGAGTCGCCCTGTAAAGCCTGAAATAATCATTTAAAACTCAAGAGATGTCGAGTTTTTCACACCACGCTGCACGTCTTTACGTTTTAACGTCACACACAGACTCAAAAAGAAGGTCCGGCTCAATGTTTAGGACTTAAACGATCTCAAAATCAACAGCATACTGATTAAGATATGATGACAGTAGTAGATAATTCACTCACATCCTCAGAAGACGCTCCTTCAAGTTTTGAGTTTGTTTAATTTCTCTTTCAGTCGCCACCACCAAATATTGTACTATGAGTCAGTCTTAACAGATTATGAAGACTGGGTGTCTCACACTATCAGACTGGTTTTTGCAGATATTTTTGGGTGACAAACATTGAGAATCACACATTTAAACGACTTTTAAACTGTTGCTGAACCGAACTGAAGCTCTCTGAACTCAAACTCGCACATTTCTCCCGTTACGAGGAGATGCAAATAAATAACGTGGAGCTGCTGCTGCTGTTTTCTCTGCCGTTTGTGCTGAAACAGTAAAGAAGCAGCAGCCAAATATGTTTAATTGAGATTCATATTAAAAATATGATCAGTTTGGTATTTTTTTAGAGCTTTAAATGCACATAAACCCCATTGTGCCTTAAACTCAGCTCATTAAAAAGCTTTGCTCCACACGTGAGAGACTTTGTGCCATTTTTCTTTGTTTACTTGCATTTTCTTCTTTCACACTCAGTTTTCAGTGGCTGTGGCAGGAGTCTGTTCAGATTGAGGCGTTGATCAGTTTACACGAGATGACACTGAGAGTCAGGTCGGAAAATCACGCGTTTAATAGTAACAGTAAATCTGAGTCTGCACACGACTCCACTCTCTCTCCAACTGTCGACTCCAACTGACCCAGAAATCTGCAGACTAGAGTCGACCAGTTCAGAAAGTCATGGAGTGTAACCCCAGCTTTAGCTGATATTGTGGAAATAGTCTGTAGGCACTGTGTTTGCTCTTTGTGTTAAAACTGATAATGTCATTACCGAGTAAGAAGAATATAAACACTAAAACGTGGTGAGCGTGTGCTGCTGCGAGTCGCCCTGTAAAGCCTGAAATAATTATTTAAAAGTCAGAGATGTCGAGTTTTTCACACCACGTCGTACGTCTTTACGTATTGACGTCACACACAGACTCTAAAAGAAGCTCCGGCTCGATGTTTAGGTCTGATTAGAGAAGTTAATTCATCACTCGTCCCAGATAAGCATTAACATCAGTATCTGCTCAGATCAGATCTTCAACTCTGAAATAAAAATTGTAGGACTGGGAAATATGATGATACATCAGTATCATGATAAATTGTCACAATACAATCTGCTTTTCTGAACATGTGTATATCGTCAGTGTTTTATTAATGTTACATGTGTTCGTTTGTCCTGAGCTGATGGCGTGATGATATTTTTGGAGTTGTATATGCTGAGTTTCAGGATGTTGACATAATAGAAGTTTGTTTGGACAAACCGCACTCACTGTTTTGGCCCAGTTCTCTTATTATTAGACAGCACGAAGCGAGAGCAGCCCGACTCACTTCATTAACTCTTTACTCCCTTATTATTCCACTGACCTGTTTAAATGTAGTCAGTCTGAACAGATCAGCTCCTAAACTGACCCGCATACACAAAACAACAGAGCTTCACGTGGCTCGTCCAGAAGTAAACAATCATGATGGCCAGCGAACGCCAGTCGCTCCTGGAGCTTTCAGTTTCGTCTTTGCCAGCATGACATGAGCGATTATGAAGTTCCAATAACTGACAGCTGAGCTCATCACCCAGAATGTGTTCACGTTCTCCCTAAAAAGGGCGCGTTATTCGGCCACGGCCACTGCTTTGGTTCGTGTCCTTGAATTCTTTAAACTGTTCTTCGACGCTGCAGCCTCGGTGTCCTCCGGCCGCGTTCGGCCGTTTCGTTCGAAACCTCTTCGAACACGGAGCGGCTGCGATACGTCTCTAATTATTGTACAGAAATATACATATTTGAGTCTCAGCAGCGCGAAATTCTGACGAATATTGAGCTGGATTGACGTAAAAGTCGCATGAACTCTGATCTGGCTGTTCAGACTGAGTCTCACTGCCGCAGATCGGATACGTGTCGGATTTCAGTACCACATATGAAAGCGTCTCAAAGAGGAAATGAAAATGTCAGATTCAGTGTGTTTATCTGTTCACACTGACACACAGACACACATCTGAGTCACATATGAGGAAAAAGATCGGATTTGGGCCACTTTTACCTGCTGTGTAAACGAAGCCTTAGTTGAGTACTTATTTAAATGTATTGCACTGCACTGTGTTTAATTCTGTTCTCTTGGTATCAACATGGGCTTCTGTTTCCAGCAGTATCTGAGCTCAGCAAAGATACTAACAAACTAGCAAAGATACTTTCTCTGACTGACGACTAAACACTTTAAGTCGCTCTGATTAAGAGCGTCTGCTAAATGCTGTAAATGTAATTTATAGTTAGTTTGTCTGCCAACTGCATCAAAATGGAGTATTTTTAATAATTCTTGTCCCAGCCTCGGCAACACGAACAGCACATGTCCGCTGTGGCTGCAGCTTAGCGGGTGCAGTAACCGTCCATCTTGGACCGAAATGCAAACAGAAGGTTCTTTTACTTCATTAAATTTCAGTAATTAGATCAGTTAACTCATTAAAGGTTTAGCTCAGTCCAGATCCTGACAGATGGGCGTGAGAGACTCCACAATGCAGTGTGTTCTCAGCAGAGCTACAGTGTTTTCACTGTTTACAGTGGTGTTTTCGGCACAGCTGAGTTTCTGACCCCTCCACAGCCCTTCTTCTTCTGAAGGTCTCTCTGTTCTCTCTCTCTCTCTCCTGCAGGAGAAGCTGCCCTTCGCTGTGGGATCAGTGATAAAGAGGATAAGCTTTGCAGCTTCGCTAAAAAAGCCCTAAACATCCAGCTGGACAGGTGAGCAACAGTTATCAGGTCATGTGTGTTTTAATGTGTGTAGATTTTAAATTCTGATTATATTCAATCAGATCAGAATCTCTACATAACTACACAACTTAGTTTCTTAGTAGGTACTAAAGAGTTCATAGTATATACTGAATATAATTCATAGTAGATACTGAACAATTTATAGTAGGTACTGAACAATTCATAACATACTGAAAAACTCAGTCATGGATAATTCATAGTAGATACTAAATAATTCATAGAAGATACTGAATAATTTATATTAGATACTGAATAATTCATATTGAAATAAGTATACGCCTAACCTTAACAATTCATTTCAATGGAAGTTTAAGTTTGTTTTGTTTCAGTTCAGAGTCACTATTGAAAATACACTGAATTCACTTGCGTAACTGAAGGCAAGGCCAGTTTATTTATACAGCGCTTTTCAAACACTGCTGTCATTCAAAGTGCTTTAAAAATGAGAACTGAAAAACTGAAGGAACCGTTTACACAGGAGTGGAACGCAGACAAGTAACTAACCTTTTACACTAATCAGCTACACTTTATTGTGTGTTGCTCTTCCTGTTCACTCAGGCAAAGACAAAGCTTTTCCTCAGTGAGAGCTGGAGCCGAGTTTAGAGATCAGTCAGAGCTGATTCTGATCTGATCCGTCTTTATTTGGAGTGAAATCTTAAGTTCTATACATTCTCTGCTCAAAGTAGCGATGCACTGATACTGGAACTGTGGGCTGATGCTCATATCTGATATTCGTTATGCTTATATTTGCTGATGCAGACACATTTATAAAATATAAAAACTGGGACTAAATCTCAGAAACAAAGGAATCGTGTAATCAGTAAAATGAATAAGATGGACATATTTTATTGTATTCATACATCAACATTCATTTATCAGCCCAAAGCTGCTCATTGTTTAAGCAAACATCTACAAATACTGATACAACCCCAATATTATTGAGCATCCTTAGCCCAAAGGTGTCTTACTGCTAAATTATTATTATTATTATTATTACTACTACGTTATTCTGAGAGATGAAGGTAAATTCTATTGAATGTTACCAAACACAGAGACAAATCACTAATATGATAATATAAATGACAAATAAGCAGAGGATAAACAAACCATCAAATAGTAAACCATCCTTTTTCAGATGCAGCCAAAAATGTGACATTATTTAAAGAACTGTTATGATAATTATAGAGTAAATGTAGAGTCTGAGTGACGCGCTGGTGCAGTCTGAGCCGTAAGCCTGCTTATGAGATTTAAACTCCACCCTGCTGAGATTAACTGAAGATCACAACTTAATCACCTTTACATAATTTCAGGCTCTAATTGATTGCCTGCAGTTCTGCTGTTGCCTGCTAAGAGGATGAAGAGTGTCCTTTTAAAGGGCCCGTATCAAGGAAAACTGAAATTTTCACGCTTTTTAAAAAATTTTTGATGTATTATGTAAACAAGGTTTAAAGCTGTAAAAACGGCCTGGTTTGAATTCATCATGGCTGAGATGTCATAACTGTGAACACATTCACACTCACTGTCCATTTTATCAGCTCCACTTACTGTATAGGTGCACTTTGTAGTTCTACAGTTACAGACTGTAGTCCATCTGTTTCTCTGATACTTTGTTAGCCCCCTTTTACCCTGTTCTTCAGTGGTCAGGACCCCCATGGACCCTCACAGAGCAGGTACTATTTGGGTGGTGGATCATTCTCAGCACTGCAGTAACACTGACGTGGTGGTGGTGTGTTAGTGTGTGTTGCGCTGGTGCGAGTGGATCAGACACAGCAGTGCTGCTGGAGTTTTTAAATACTGTGTCCACTCACTGTCCACTCAATTAGACACTCCCACCTTGTCAGTCCACCTTGTAGATGTAAAGTCAGAGACGATAGCTCATCTGCTGCTGCACAGTTTGTGTTGGTCATCCTCTAGTCCTTCATCAGTGGTCACAGGACGCTGCCCACAGGACGCTGTTGGCTGGATATTTTTGGTTGGTGGACTATGCTCAGTCCAGCAGCGACACTGAGGTGTTTAAAAACACCAGCAGCGCTGCTGTGTCTGATCCACTCGCACCAGCACAACACACCAACACACCAACACACCACCACCACGTCAGTGTTACTGCAGTGCTGAGAATGATCCACCACCCAAATAGTACCTGCTCTGTGAGGGTCCATGGGGGTCCTGACCACTGAAGAACAGGGTAAAAGGGGGCTAACAAAGTATCAGAGAAACAGATGGACTACAGTCTGTAACTGTAGAACTACAAAGTGCACCTATACAGTAAGTGGAGCTGATAAAATGGACAATGAGTGTAGAAACAAGGAGGTGGTCAGAATGTTATGCCTGATCGGTGTATATCCAATTTATTTAGCCCACAGCAGTTTAGCCCCGCCCATTCACACAAGCTATAATGAACGTTTCAGCTTTCTTGAACGAGGTATGATGCATGGCAGCCAATCAGATCAGAGCTTATTTACATATATCAGTTTTAAAGGCACAGTAACAAAAACAGCCTGTTCAGTTTTAAGGGATAAAGAGAGACTGGAAAATGACTTACGACTGTTTGGAACATAAACCCACACAAACGTAACAGGATAGGATACGGGCCCTTTAAGGATACGGGCCCTTTAAGGATACGGGCCCTTTAAGGACGCGGTATCTCTGTGTGTTGTTCAGCCTCCCAGAGGTTCCTGCGTTAGTGGACGTGCCCTGCTTGTCTGCGCAGCTGGACGACTCGTTGCTGCATGTGATGCGCGAGCGCGTGGCGCGGCACGGCAGCGTATCGGCTCATCCGCCTGTACAGATCGAGGAGCTGGTGGAGAGACCGGGAAGTGTGCTGGTGCGCTGGTGTAAGGTGGGAACAAATAGATAATCGGTATATTATAATAGCAAGTGAACCATTAATAGTAGATACTGAATAATTCATAGATGGCACTGAATAATTAACAGCAGATACAGAAAAATTAACATTAATCGAAACCATATCGCCCCCTACACTTCCTGTAGTGTATTACAGTCTGTCAGAATGACTGTGTGGATCATATGAACATTATAGAGCTTTTTAAATGACACAGTAGAAGCCATATCGCCCCCTACACTTCCTGTAGTGTATTACAGTCTGTCAGTCTGTATCGGCCTGGTTAGTGATGATGTTGAAATGCTGTCTGTTTGCAGGTGGATGAAGACTTTAACCCTCAGGATTACCGTCTGCAGTATCGCCGTAGCAACGCGACTCAGTACGAAGATGCGTATATCGGTAAGGACTGTGAGTTCCTGGTGCTGCATCTCGACCCCCACACCGATTACCTGTTCAGAGTCTGCGCTCGCGGAGAGGGACGAACAGAGTGGAGCCCCTGGAGCGTCCCACAGACAGGATACACCACCCTCACACCACACGGTACACACACACACACACACACCACACACACACACACACACACGTTTGTCTTGCTATATATAAGAGGACATCCATAGACCTAAACCTAACCATAACCTCAGTATCCAAAAGGCAATTTTTCTGCTCTTTTAGTTTTCAAATAAATAAAGTAATTGAGGTGAAAACACCACATGCTCAAATGAGGAGCAGCAAAATGTCCTCATATAGTGCTATCATATAGTGCTATCATATAGTGCTATCATAGCGAGGACATTGGGTCCTCACAAGTATAGCAATACAAGAAAAAAAAATACATACATTATACATTTATATACAGCCGTAAACAAAAGGTTTGAACACTTCTGGTCAAATTACATTTTGTTGATTTCCCAAGTGAGAATAAGACATATTTACTCATCCACTACAGAGAACACACTCAAATACGGCACTTGCTGCACATTTTAGTGGACAATTTCCGTTTATTTGCATAATTTAACATATTGGAAAACATAAAACATGCCTTTAGCACAGGTTGCATTTTATGTTTTCTGTTTCCCCCCAATGTCATATTTAGCAAAAAACAGTAATTGTGCATTAAAAAAAATGCAGACTTGTTCTGTTTTTGGTGCACGTTTATTTGTTTTGATCCTAAAGAAAGATTTGGTGCATTGTGTAAAAGCTATGAGTGCACAACGTAAGTCTGATCAGAATGTATTTATAAATGCTTATTCCAATAAACGCCATCTGTCATAAAGGCTGCTTCAGCTAACTGATCAAAATTGGCAAATGTAACCTTTATAGTGAAAGATGCTTTTTGGAATAAACATATATGTAGGATTATGTTCATTGTCATGACAACCTTATGTAGGTGTCGTGTAGCCTTATGAACAGCGCCCTACAGTAAAGTGTTACAGATGCCCCCCCCCCAAAATAATTCTGCTTAGTCTATATGTTCGGTGATTGCAAATCCAAAAAAATAAGACATGAAAATTTGTTTTAAAACATTTTTTTTTAAGAAGAAGGATCTACATGAATTAGTAAATCTTAATGAAGCTGTTCTGCAGTTCTTAACTTAGACTGCGATGATATTTATCACATTCTGATCTGTTCATTTTTAAATATTTTGAGTTTACAGCCCGGTATAATGTGTGTTCTGTCCTGTCTGTGTTTAGAGTGGAGTCCAGGTGTGGACGGTTACATCCTGAGCAGCAGGAAGAACATTGCGATGCGCAGTGACTCTAACCCCGGCGCTGGGGGGGTGCTGTACTCCAGCTCCCCGACTTACTTCTGTGGACAAACACTCACATTCAAGTACGTCCCAATACAACACCACAGAAACGTGCTTTCAAAGTGAAAGTTCAGCAAAATATTTAATTCTTCCAGTTTTTTTCCTCTCTCTTATCCTGCGTTCACACCGGCAGCGACGCAACAGAGCATAATTTTCAATGAGGCCTGGCGATTTCTGGCGAACGGAGGCAGCTGCGAACATTGGCAACACAACAAAGTTGAGCGAAGTTTAACTTCATGCAAATAAGGAGAGAAGCGATGTGTTCACCAATAGGAACTGAGCATTGAGCAGGGTGGTACGCACTTTATCTCCACCACTGTGAAATGGTACACTTCTTTTTTTTGTTTCCTAGATGATTGTTCCTACTAGAGATAGAGGAACAGCGGCAGTGAACAGACCACACTGTTTTCTGTACATACTAACTGCACTGACAGTGATGCACTAAACAGGGATTCAATAAAAATAATCACAGTAGCGATTTCTCCCCGGGATTTCTATTTTATAGTGGGAACGCATCTGATTTGCACTTGGCGCCTATGAAACCATAGCAACCAACGGCCTTCTCAAGGTCAGAAACGTCCACAGGCGATGAGCGACCAGTGATGCTGGCGACAAGAGGCGAAAAGTCGCTGCCAGTGCTTCTAATTAGGCCCATATTCGATATAAATATGGATATAAATATTAATATAAATACAGATATATATGTGGTTATAAATATTTAATATAACCCAAGTCGACCAGCGATGAGGGCGACGAGAGGCAAAAAGTCGCTGGCGGTTGAACGCAGTGTTACCCCCAGATGAAGTTGATCAGCCAAGGCAGGTCTGAGGTTTACTTCAGTTGTAGCGCTGAAGCTGTGAGGGTCACATAGCTAACAAGTAAAGGAAGCTTATACCCACCAGTTAGCATTGCGCGCGTCGCATGCCTAAATCAATTAAACCCTGTGGAGGTTTTCAGTATCTCAGTATTATGTGGTTTCTGACTCTGTGTGACTCGCTGTTCTCTATAAACATGGACTGAAGTACATTAGCACAGCTGAACACACTAGGAACCACCTGGAACACTGGATTCTGTGTCTCTCTGCAGGATTTCGGCGGCCGGACAGATGGATAAATGTGACAGTGTTGGAGTTTGTGCGGACAACCAGAGCGGAGCGGAGTCTCTACAGAGAGATCAGGCCGTCTGCATCTCCACCAACGGTACGATTCACATTTACTTAATTTTATAGGAACGGAAATCTGTGACCAGACAGCCACACGAGTCGAGTCAGTCATGAAATCTCACCGATTTGATTATTTTGGTATGATTCTGAATTATTTTTAAAAATATAGTCCATACTAGTGAAAGGTGTGCAGGTTAGTGGAATATAGTGGGATGGTTTTGAATGTTACTTTAATAGCACACTTTACTGAATATGATATATGATGATATAATCACTGTTAGTTAGTGATATTATCACAAATGTTTGCTCTGCATCAGAAAAAATAAAACACATACGCAGACGCTGGTTTCTCATTGAAGATTGATGTGAGCGCAGAAACTCATTAAGAGTTCTTAAACAAAATCTGCTGTTCTTTCTTATAATATGAAGCAAAAAGACGTGTGAGCTTCAACCAAACCAGCCACTGTCCTGCTGCGTCTTCAGAGCTGAAGTGTAAAGTCTGTGGATGTGACTCGGCTGCAGCGTTTAGGCCTGTTTCATTCAAAATCTACGAGGCTGCGTTGCCCAATATCATTTCCTATTGTGACTGACGAGTCTGAGCTTCATCAAATGTTCAACTTTGAACTTTTTTGGTCCGTTTTTTCTGTCAAGGCATCGTTTTCGTGGCAAGAGACGGTTTTTGACAGATAGCAAAACATCTTTAAAAGACAACCCTAGTTTTGGAGCAATGAAGCTAATGTAGCTAACAAACAATGCAAGTTTGTCACCCAGCAATTAGCATTATAACTGCACGCATGGTCATACTATAAAAACAATGTTGGTGTTCTAGTTTTACATTTTCATCTGTTCAGTTTTGCATTTGTTTTTTTAATTTGTTAGTTTTAAGGGTGCATTAATAGTTCGTTTTATTTTTATTTCATTTCGGTTTTAGTTTTTTATATGATGAACAGCAGGTGCGATAAAGGACGAGTAAAAATTTCACAATAAACAAATTTTTCTCAGTAATTCTATTTTGTTTGTTTTGCAGTGGACATAGTTTTGATTTACTTTTTGTGCTGTTTTAGTTAACGATGAAAACTCTGCTCCGTTTTAATAGAAAACCCAGTCAAATATGCCCGTATTTCTCTGCAGGTGCCGTGTTTGTTAATGGGAAAGAAATGACCAACAAGCTGCCAGCGATCACTGTGGGGTCTTCGGTCACGTTCGACATGGAGGTGGTCAGCCTGTTTCCCGTCAGCAACAACAACAACAACCCCAGCGACGGCGGCACCTTCAAGCTGAGGGTTACGATTGGCTCAGGGAACAGAGAGGTGGTGTTTTACTGGCTGCTGGATCAGGTGGTGGACTGCCTGTTTTTCGGCTGCTCTTTCACGCACCCCGGCTGGAAGGTGCTGGTGTTCTGATGTTGGCGATGCAGCTCCTGCGTTTTAAAGAGGGGGGGGCAGTTCCGGCCTGCTGGACCCACAAACCTGCAGCACATCAGCTTCACACCCACTCAGATTTGTTTTTTTCCCGTCTTGATTAGGTGGATATTGTCAGTTCTGTCAGTGCATGTTTCATTGAAAAGAGACTGAAAAGAGGCTCATAAACGACGTAGATGTTAAGTTTTCACGTTTGAATCCTCAGAAGGCTGCGAGTCTAAGGCTACATTCACATTACAAGCCTCTTTCTTTCTTACTGGATGGTTCACATTCCCAAAGATAATTTGCTCTCAGCTGTTCATTATTAGAGCAAAACAAAGGTGAAAACAGCTCAGATACACTGGGCTTGATTCTTGATTGAGAAAGGTCCTAAGAAAAAGTCTCCGTCAGATTCATGTCGTGTTCTTAAAGCACAGAACTGTTCTCACCTTTGTGCTCTTGAGTGTGTGTAGATTCTGTTCTTACCTAAGAACAAACCCCACATAGGAGAACACTGGTGAATGTCTGAGTCTTCGTCAGAACTGCATAAGTGGGTTTAAGAAGACATTTTCTTAAGAACGGTTGGTGAATGAGGCCATTTGATTCTGCAGTGTTTACTGGCACTAACTTAACACTGAATGATGCCGGATATGCAGTTAAAAAGCCCACGTAAGTTCCGAGCTGGCTGTTCTCATTAACGCCGTAAATCAGATTTCCATGTGATTCAGGACCACATAAAGATGTACAGGTCTGATTTGAAAAGATCAGATTTGCATGTCCACACAGCTCTGAAAACATCGACAAAAAAAATTATTTGTGCCACCTAAAGGGCAACTCCACTAATTTGTACAATGTTTCTGCATAATTAATTGGCTAAGATGTAAACAGAGTCATTCAGAGTCATTCAGAGTCATTCAGAGCGGTTTGGTGTGTCTAGAGAAACTTACTGAGTCAGAACTGTTCACAGTGGTGGTGATAGGAACCAGACGTCCACCTCTAAAAGCTCCCTCACAGAAAGTTACTACATTAATGGTTATGAATTCACTGCCTGATGACTGAGACACTGTTTTATGATACGAATTTACTCTGTTCACATCTCAAATGCTCAGTTAAGCAGGAATTTTGAAAAATCGGTGGACTCCCCCTTTAGGTCTAGTAATGTGAACGTAGCCTACGGGAGCATAATTAACCCTGCTGAGCCGGTTATGGTCCTGCACAGTGTGTGAAACATTTTTCTTTCTTGTTAAATGTGGCACTACTGTTTTAATAGTTTCTGTTTAGATTTGTTTACAGTCTTACGCTTCGGCCAAATTTCACGTTCGTGTTGATTTTCTGAGTGTTAAGTTACACGTCCTCTACAGAGACACATCGTAATACACAATTACTGTTTATTTACTAAATTTATAATGTGGTGGGGTGGTGGGGGGGGGGCATTAAGTATGGCCTGTGCAGAACTAAACATGTTAAATTCAAATAAATATAAATTGTGCACATTTAGCAGACAAATGCCACATTTACATAGTTTTTCCCGTGTAGAGGACTTGGCAACTTGTTTACAGTTAGAAAATCAACAAAACATAATAAATTTTTCCAAATGGACTGTATAAACATCATGCTTCAGTTTTTAGGCTTGACTGCTGATTCACACCAGACACGTCTCCCAAACGATTTCAGTCGTCCGTCTAATCACTAAACCCACATCTTAATTGAATTTTTTTTAATGAGCATAAACTCTGACGATATAATTAACTAAAACGTGACCTTGTTGCAGCTGCCGAGCAGCTCCTGTGCTGTACCATCGCTGTAAAGCGTACAGTTAAGAGCTTTTAACTGATACAAACAGCAGCGAAGGACTGATCAGTGTTTTGTGGCTGATACTGATCACCTTTCAGCACGATCAGCCGATACCGATACCGATACCGGTCATGGGCAGGTCTGGACTGTTAAGGCCTGACAACAAATAGGATGATTTTAATGTAGTTGTCTGAAGCATTTTTCTTTCTAAACACTGAACTTTTTTTTCCTTTGAAGCACTTAAACTGAACAGCGCACATACATACTGGCTACATCCTGTTCTACAAAAAAAGACAAGAACAGGGAGTGCCAGCGCCTCCTACAGGAGATAACACTGCATAACGAGCAATACTGCAGGTCAGTCGGAGGATTCTGCTGCTGTTTGTTCTTCCTTTTGGTAAAAAGAAGCGAAAATCGGCCGATAACGATACACAGCCAATCGATTTTTCCTTCTCTGTTAAAAAACAAATTGATTTAATTGCAAAAAAGCAGGTGTGTTTGTAAGGGCTGTAAGATTTAGGAGTGCAATTTTCAAATCACAAAAGTTGAGATTTTTACAGCCTACATCATCAAAAACGTCTTAAGTTTAACACAGAGACTGTGAGCTGTTTCTAGACCACTCAGAGGCAACCAAACCTCCATGTGTTGTGAAATTACAACCACGACTTACTGGCTGTCTGGCACGCTGCATTCAGGGGTTAAAAAGAGGATATAAAAAAATAAATTAAAAAATAATCTGAATCTCAATTTATAGAAAATAACCCCAAATTAAGTTACAGTTGCATTATTAGCCATTAAAATTGCAATTAGTTGTTTTGCCCAAATTGTTAGTGTTGTGAAGTTTTAAAATCACTATAAAACTGCTTTAATTAGAAAAGGAGAAGCAGCTGACGTGCGTAGGCGATGGAGAGAGGCTGAGGCAGTGCGGATCGGACGCTCGGCTGCTACACTTAAGCGAGGCGTCTGGTGTGAATCTGGTGTCATGAGATATTTTGTCTTTTTGGCCATCTTTAATCCTGATGTCAGAACCTTTGGTTCCTTTTAGTTTTCTACGTTAGTGAAGATCCCTCATAACGTTAGAGCTGTTAACGTGTTCCGTAGCGCAGTTTTCCGGCTGTTGACTGGGTGTGACTCTCTGAGGACCAAGTCTGAGGAGTTTTTGTGTGTCTTGTCAGGAAGAGGTGCGTTTCAGCAGGTCTGAGCTGCAGAGCTCGCTGCTCAGGTTTTACCACAGAAAAGAAACAAGGTGAGAGCAAAGCGCAACTGCAGAGATCAAAGGCAGGTTTTTAGGGTTTTTTTGTAATGAGCTTCAAGCGTTAAGGCCCCCCCCTACCCCCGCTAACACAAACCTGTCAGTTTTTAGAAACCTTGAAAACATTTTATGTATTTTTTATTATTTTTTATTATTTTTGAATGCGCCTCATGGCTGAAATTACAGCCCCATGGAGGAGGACTTTAATCTAAATCACATTTGTGGTCTGTTTTAAGAGTTTGAACACAGGGCGTTTCATATCATTGCTGTTGTATGGAAACTTAATTTTATAGGAGATGAAAAACATTTGTTGCATAGAAAAACTTAGTTTGTCCATTTATAATGAAGTTCAAATAAAAAAAATGGCAGCGATATTCAGTCGGATGGAAGGGTTTTAGAAAACCCGGTCAATTTACAGTCTCTACAGGGAACAGATTTACATTTTTTCTAACTTTAGTGCACAGTTTCTATTTATTTGCTAATGTTAACATGTTAAATATGTGTGTTAAACTCAGCAAATTCATTTTAAATTCAACTAAACATGTAATTTGACCAGGAGCGCCGAAACAATGGCGTACAGCTGTACTTCTCTGATATCAGACTGCAGTGATGTTTAAATGTGTGGCTGATAAAAGTGTGAAAACGAGAGAAAGCCAGAAAGTTTTAATTTTAGTAAAAATGTGCTTCTGCCATCTGGCTTACTTTCAAATAGTGTTTTTTGTTTGTTTGTTTTGGGTATTAAAGTAATTTAATAATTTGAAACTTGTGAACATCATAAGAGGCAGAAATAATAATTATCCAGAACAAAAAAGGTACGTGGTTCACGCACTGCTGTGTAAGTTACTTTTCTTTTTCAAAAGGAATCTTGTTGAAACGAGGCTACACCCCACCAAGGCCCGACCGATATGATACTCGTGACCGATACTGATTTTAAGAAGCTAGAAATTACAATAATTGATAACAGTAGCCGATTATAATTTAATATAGTCAAAAATTAACCAGACTTAACTGACTAAGCTGTAATCAGAACAGTCAAATACGACTGTTTTTAATCGTCACTCCTTAAACAGCAGAAACAAAGTCTTAAATAATATAAATACTGTTGGGGTGGAGCTTATTATCGTTTTGGGTTTGTTTTAATTTGCTCTTGTTTTAAGTTCTCTGTGTTGTAACATGTTAGGTTTGGGGAGATATTGATTAATCTGAGCTTAATATCGGCTGATATCGGTCGGCCCTACATGAGAGAGAAAAGTCGCATGTAGATACACTTACGAAACTGTGATGGTTCGGTGTGTTTTACCTCATTTATGTTTGTGCCTTCTGGAGACGCCTGTAAGAAAGCAAGTGAACGTTTGCCACAATAAATAAAGTTAAGTAAACACTTCAGAGTGCACTTAATATGCCAATATGTCGAAGTGAAAGTGTTCATTTTCCAGATTTCAAGCGACATGACTCATCAATAATGGAAAAAAAATCTTTATTTTTAAATAGAAAAACAACTATTTCAGATCACTCCTTTAGAGCAAAAGCACCAACCTCAACAAAGCTGGCCAACTATCAATTCATGGCAAAGAATTTTCATTTTTTTTTTTCTTTCTTAAAATCCATTTAACTTTCTTATGGCCAACCACATTTTGTGCAAATGATGCTGGTCTCCGTTTTGAGGCATAGAAAGCATAGATAAGCATTTCAGCTGGTAAAGTCACAACTCGACAGAGTCTTAAAAATCAGAAAACTCTCTCAGCCTTGCCCCCCTCAGCGTTTCAGCAAACTAAAGCAAAGCATACAGAAACCAGTTCCGCTTCCTCCGACACTCGCGCTGCCTTTGGGAACTAAGGGTCAAGCAAGAACTATAAACCTCAGGTTTTAAAAAAAAAGTTGCAGCAGTGTCACTCCCTTTGGTATGTAAACTCCACCGTAAAAAGACTAATCCGCATCCTCGCCAAATGCTTTGCGCCGTTTACTCTTCCCTTATGTACATATCAGAGGACTCGGGGTGTTTAGACACACCTGAAGAAAGAAAGCTCCCATCAGACAGTTTCAGGCTGGGGACAGAAGAGAACTGCACGAAACAGCAGCAAATAAAACTGCCGACTAGAGAAGAGAGGAAAGGGTTGCGTCCTCAAGCTACTACTTTAAACCAAATAAAAGAGACAGAAGAAGTGGAGCAGAATCAGCCCATTAATGGCAAATAAACAGCTGCCACTCTTTAAAAACAACAAACTGTGCTTTCAGACCTAAACCTGCACTAATGTCCTTACAAAAAGGTTTGTGGTAAAAAGGTACGTGTTAAAAAGCCTGAACCCTGCTCGAAGTCCATGAATCCATGGGAAAAGAAGTGTAAACATTGAGTGCAGGGTCATCTCCCTGCTCAGGAGGCTGATTTTCCTCAAGTGTACGAGATCAATACCCTGTACGTGTTTGTGTCTTGTGTTCGTGCATCACCTGGTTTCAGTGTAACAGTTTAAGACTCTGGCGGACATTCACGCTCACATTTTCAGCACCCTGGACCGTCAGGAATCCGGCCCCACTCATCTATACAGCACTCCAGGCCTGGAGGACCACAGTGCTGCTTTCCTCCTGCTCCTTAATGCAATACTCAACAGCATCTGCTGCATACAGTGGATTATCACAGACTCAGCATGTTTCCCTACAGGCGGGCGATCTGATGATACATCTTCATCAAGACAATCTTATATGACGATATATGGCAACATGAATATATTCGAATATATATCGTTATATCGTATAAAAGTGCGTCAAAATACGCTTTTCTGAGTATATCAGGATATCATCGGTACTTAAACACTTCCTAACTGCATGTTCGATTACAAAGAGCGCCTCTTCAGTCCGGTTTAATAGGACAGTGTGTGAATACAAATTAATTGGATTCAGTTTTTAATATTTTTAAAATGCAGCTCTACGTTGTCTCATAACTTCATCAAATGTCAGAAAATAAACATTATATATCATGTATCGTAAAAAACCTTTGAAGTATTGCGATATTACATTTTGCCGTACTGCCCACCTCTACATCAGTATCGTGAGAGTCATCAGTACTTCTAGAACTGAACAACTGCATGGATCAAAATTTGAACCAATTGTCCATTTTCATGTTTTTGACACAATAAAGCCTTTTTTAAGGTGTCTTTGCTGGTCCACTGGCACATTTTGTCCGAAAATTTGCCTGAGAATGCCTTTGGGTATCACGTAGGGGTGGGCGATATGACCATATTTTATCGATATCATGATTGATTATGTCACAGTGCGCTTTTCTGAGCATATCGGCAGTACTTAAAGAAAACTAACTACACGTTCAATCAGAAAGTGAACATAATTATGTTTCATTGTTATTATTATTTCATTGTAGTTTGTAAAACACTGAATATAAATAATTGTAGCTGTAGGATTATCATTATTATTACTGGCTTTTATATATGCAGCACTACTGGTTCCATTGTGTCTGTTCCAACTCAGCAAATCTGAGAAAAACTAAATATTGTTCTACATATCAGGTGTTGTGATATTTCTGCCGTATCACTTACATTTTCTTGAACGTGAGAACGGAAACCTCACTGCCGCAACAGTCCACTGTGGTAAAAGCCAAAGGGCTGTTGCTGAATTCCAAGAAAACACACTGAAATTCGTGACTAGCACCAAATCAAATCTACAACCATTACATTTTCACTTACAGAAGCAAATTAGTCACTCACTCTTTAACGGTACCAGAACATCTGATTAAAGCTGTTCTTACTAGTTTTATCCAACTTTTCAACACTGGATCGAGCGGTTCTGATTGCTCTTGCTTTCCTTTAAGGTTTTCTGGTATCTACAGTGATCATGAACTAGTCTTACTGATGAAACGATGAATTGTCTACAAAAATACATAAATGCGTCCTGACATAATTTAGCACCTGCCCACTTCAGCTTCTATTAGAAGTTCTGGCAAACATGCTGAAGCTGTTGCCTGTGGTAATCAACCGTAGACCACAGAAGCAGAAGATGGACACTGGGTTAAAAATTGCTGTAATTAGCTGAATCAGAAGTATTAAAGCAGGGAAGCTGCACTGCTCTGGCCCTTCAGGACTGGACTCCAAACGTTCAGCCAGATACCTGTGCTCTCCAAACAGTTTCAGAAATGTTGACAAACTAATGCACCACCATTAGAGAGAATGATTACAAAACCTCAGAAAAAAAAAAATCAGTAAAAGCCACAGAGGAGGAATCCCCATTTTTCTACCATGCTATTTAAAATATATTAAAAATCTTTCCAAAAGTCTTTTTGAAACAGGCACCAAAAACTATAGTTAATACCAAGTTCTCAGGGTAGAGGCCAGAGGTCACAAAGACAAAACACACGTTTATTTTTGAAGCTGATTGCTGAAGACGTCCATTAACATCACCCTGAACATCTCGTTTGGATGTAGAGGAAAACTTCAGATTCCCGCTCCAATTATTGAACTGATTTGAGGTTTAAAAGCAATAAGCTGGCATCCTGGACATACGGACAATGGAAAAATTCCATCATCTTCAAAGTTTTTTTTGTTTTTTTTTCCCCTCCATCCCTCCTGCAAATCACCCCGCAGCAATACCCTCCACCACCCCTCCTGTGTGAGACACCCTTTGACCCAGTGCCTGAGCAGAATGCGTCCAGAAATCATGTGAAGTTCCTCAGGCCCGTGCTTTCACAGGTTCTGCCATTTTACTAGCCTGTCCAGGAGTGTTGCTGGCACCGCAGTTGTTCTCGGTCCGCTGCTGACCCTGCCTCAGTAGAGCCATCGCCTTATCAATGGTCACGGTGCTCACCAGGCCGAAGTCGTGCATGCTGACCAGGTGGAGAAGAAAGTTTCTGCAGAGGTTTTTCTCTATGATAACGGAGCCACACTCCTCCACGAACAGCATGCAGGCCTGATTCATCTGATTGTCAGCTATGAATCTGAAGGCAGAAAGACAGACATTAGATCCTTACTCAAATTACCTTGGTGATCAAAAGAGTATAATAAATAATAAATGCACACATCCGAGTGTGCCGATTGTACAACCTCGTTTTTAAAAAGTTGGGACGCTGTGCAAAATGTAAATAAAAACAGAATGCAATGAAAATCAAAGTGCAAATCGTTTAAGCCCTGCATCTAACTGAAAATAGTAAAAGACAACATTAAATTTCGAGTTTTTTTTTTTTTTTAAATATCTGAATTTGATGACCAGTAAAGTTGTGTGATGCTTTAAAAAAATAAACCCTGATGTTCCACAAACAACTAAGTAAATTGGCAGCGGGTCAGTAACATGAGTATAAAAAGAGCATCTTATTAATCTGATGAGTCTTATGAATCTTAAGGCAGAAAAAAATAAATAAATAAAAATAAAGATAAACATTATATAGGCAATGGTGACCTGCACTAGGACTAGGTTTGAAGAAAGACTTTAAAAAAAAGTTAATAAACACACACATGAGTGTGCTGATTATATTATGCCACAGTAAAAATGTAATACAATAAAAAGGATACATAGATCAGTGGGAGGGAACAGAAATACACACCCGTGTTTCATTACGTGAAGGTTCCAGAGTTTCATCACCTCTTTCTCTCCCTCGTTGACATCTGTGAACTCCTCGATTTGCTGCAAGGGACAAATCAGGTGATTTCAAAACAATGACAACACGAGAGGAAAAGAAAACAACAACAACTGCTAACTCTTCTAATACGTTGTTTGCAGCCACGTGATTCCAATGAACAACATGACAACATATGACTTTGAACCATTTCTATTCAATCTATTGAGAAAAACGGCAAGGACAGCAGTGACGTTCCAGCTACTCCAATGCAGGACTGGGCAATATGACAATACATATCATTATCATCAGTGCTTGTATAAACTGACCAACTGCATGTTTCATTATAAAGAGCTAAATTTATCCAGTTTAACTGGATTTAGTGCCAAATTTTGAATAAAAATTGACTGTGTTCACAGTTTTAATAGTATTTTTATGCAGTACTACTGATCCCTGTTCTCTGTTCAAATGAAAAAATAAATATCTTTAAAAATTGTGATAATTCTTGCCATGCTGCCCACCTCTATCCAATTCTACACTTACTGGCCACTTCTCTCGTAGCTCCACTTTCGCTGATGTACAGTAAGAGACTGTAGATCACCTGTTGACGTACAGTTTATGTTAGCCATCCTCGAGCCCTGTGGGCACTGCAGTGACCAAGTTAGCTAGAGTTTAAGAGCCTTTCTTCTCTGACTGACCTGCAGCTTCATTTACAGACCACATTTAGTCCAGACTGCAGCCATAAAGCTCAGACTAACACTGAGAACACTTGGATCAAAAAACCGCAGCCAAAAAGCCTCATATTTCAAAAGACATTAAACTCATTACAATCAACAGACATGAAACAGGAGAACATTACAGTAAGTATTCAGGAGAGAAACCAAAGCAGCTGCAGCTCCGCGAGTCTCACAGCACCGACTTCTTATCAGAGCAGATTCAACCTTTAAGGTGGAACAATAACGGCTGTTTAATCTGCTCGTTTTTCTAACGGCGGCCGCTGCATTTATTTGATATGTAAAGAACATTAACAAAACAAAAAAAAACAAGTACGGATTTCTGTTTACTTTGTCCAACATTATATTTTTGAACAAGTAAACAACTGAATAGGAACACAGTTAATACATTATGAGTAACAAGAAATGTCTAAACAATTTAGTTATTTGTTTTAAGTCCTTACAGACCCAAACTGCTCTGAGCAACAATAAACGAAGCATTGTGCATCTTTTTTACAGTGACAGAACACGGCAGCTCACAGAAAGCACCAATTCTATACACTGATATTTGAAAACCTAATATCTTGAATCATTTGTGAATAATATTTCAGCCCTCAGGTATTTTGACATGGTATAATCTGGCCTTCTTTGAAAAAAGTTTGGACGCCCCGGGCTACCATGTGTAACTGTAAACCAAAGTGTACGTATAGCAAGTGCTTCTGATAAACTGGCCAATGAGTGGAGCTATAAGGTTGGTGTGGCTAATAAACTAAAATCTCCCTTGAGTAAGACCTCACCATGGTGGTCTTTTCCCGGAGCCACTCAGGGTCCCTCTCGTCCTCGCTGTCCACGTCCATCTCCTGCGGTCGAAGGGGCATGCAGCTGTCGCTGTGGAAGTACAGGCGGTTGTGTCCGCTGACGTACGTCCGCTGCTGCTCCAGCTGACCCTCTTCCGACTCCAAAAACTCGGAAAGGCTGGGCTTCGGGCGCTTTGGCCTGCAGAGACACCATCACAGACACAACACACTTTCAGCAATGCACTGGAAGATGACAGTAGATACACTGAACTGAACATGAGACTCCAGAACCACTACATCAGCTGATATGGAAGGATAAACCTAGAAAACAGCATGGCCTTACCTTCAATTCTGTACAGGGTTTTAAGAAAAGCATCCACCTACACACTAATATGCCCACAAGCCAACTCACTGAATCACTATCCCCAGTTGAAATCCCACTCTGCACATTCCTGTGATTAAATTCAGGCTTCAGGATGGCTGCTACTACTCTTTTCCAGCTATGCAACTTCCTTTTGTACGTTTATAAACAACAGAATGTCATACTGTGTCAGAAACCACACAAGAAAGCTTCAGATTACTAAACAACTTGACACAGTTGAGTGTGTGATGATTAAAGTATGGAGTTAGCACCATGCTAAATAGTGACGTATAAGCATCCGTTACTTGTTAGCTACATTAGCCTCGTAGCTTAGGTGCTAAAACTAAAGAAGCAAACTCCAGACACTAAATGCCTTGGTTTACAGCCAAAATTTGGTTTTGTCAAACTATTACTTTAAGGACATGATAATTAACAAGTTTAGATTAGGAAACAAAACTGTACCGATCATTTTCAGGATTGGGCACTTGAAGACCAACACAGTGGTTCCTAAACTGGTGTACAAGTACCCCCAGTGATGTGGGTATATGGAAAAAATTGACATTTTCACTTACTTTAGTCTTGATATCCGGATAGTTTGCGTACTTTTACACAGTGTGTGTATGCATGTGTGATTTATGACGTCCAGCCCTTGGCAAATGTGTGCCATAATCAGTTGGGTTTTTTGTCCTTTCCTTACTAATACTGGTGTAAAAGGCTGTGTGGGACAAGAAGTTTTCCTCTGCATGTCAGGTTCAGGAGAAACTAACGATAGTAGTCGTTTATGCTAAGAGGTGGGCGATATGACAACATTTATAGTTTACTTCAGAATGAACTACATATATAATACAGGCCTAACATTTAACACTGTTTATTCATCATATATTCAGTATATCTGGTGTGTTGTACCACTGCATTGTAAACATTTGATATGTTAAGGTGGATTGATTTTACAAGGCTAAATGTCTGCGTTAAGGCCATTTGAGTGTGTGCGCAAGGAGTAAGATGGGGCACTCAGCAGATGGTTTAATGTGTGAGTGGGTACAGGACTGTAAGAATTTTGGGAACCACTGTGCTAACAGAAGGATAAGCACAGCGGGACTGACCTGCAGACGAGAATGTGCGTAACGGAGGTCCTTTTAACCGGGCCGTTACGGCTGAAGGCAAAGCCAGGCTGGCAGTGGATGTCCTGAGGATTCCCCACATACGAGCCATCGTAGCACTCGTTCACAGATACATCAATCCTGGCTCCTTTGGGGTGAGGCTGCCCAGCAGGAACAGGAGAAACCAAATAAGAAAGAAATTAACATTTCCTTAGTGAAAAAGAAGCCTTACCATAAACCATGATGGTACATACACTCACTGAGCACTCCATTAGGAACACCTCCTTGTTTCTACACTCATCATCCATTTAATCAGCTCCACTGTCCATTTAGGGGCACTTTGTAGTTCTACAGTTACAGACTGTAGTCCATCTGTTTCTCTGCATACTTTGTTACCCTGTTCTTCAATGATCAGGACCCCCACAAAGCAGGTATTATTTGGGTGGTGGATCATTCCTACCTTGTTGGTCCACCTTGTAGATGTAAAGTCAGAGGCAATAGCTCATCGGCTGCTACACAGTTTGTGTCAGTCATCCTCTAGTCCTTCATCAGTGGTCACAGGATGCTGCCCACAGGACGCTGTTGGCTGGATATTTTTGGTTGGTGGACTATTCTCAGTCCAGCAGCGACACTGAGGTGTTTAAAAACTCCAGCAGCACTGCTGTGTCTGATCCACTCAGACCAGTGCAACACACACTAAAACACCACCACCACGTCAGTGTTACTGCAGTGCTGAGAATGATCCACCACCCAAATAGTACCTGCTCTGTGAGGGTCCATGGGGGTCCTGACCACTGAAGAACAGGGTAAAAGGGGGCTAACAAAGTATCAGAGAAACAGATGGACTACAGTCTGTAACTGTAGAACTACAAAGAAGTGGAGCTGATAAAATGTACAAATGGGTCTAGAGATAAATAAGTGTTCCTAATAAACTGAGGACATATCTGTAAAACTGTACTGTATGTTCACTGTTGACCATAATTAATAACAGAATTACTTGTAATTTATTTCTTTATTCAATAATATCTTAGACAATGTAAAATATTCTGGCACTCTGAATGTTAACTTCATTCTTGGCATCATTTATCATCTACAGCTACATTCATCATTCTGGAAACATCTAAAAAGTTCTTAATTTCATATACTTTCCTAGTAATTGTCTGAAACCTTTTAAGTTGATTTCTTTTTTATTTGTGTCTGCAACAAAAGTGATCTTATATTCTTAAAACCACTGATTCTAAACCTTTTAACAGTAGTGTTTTGCAAATGTCCATCACCCTGGATAAATGAGTGAGCGTGCCTAGAAAGCACTGGCAAGTTTATTTTGCTCACCACATAGTTGAAAATGAAGCGGCTGTGGGAGAGCTTGAGGTGTTTGAGGAGGCTGTAGAGTTTCCGGCAGTTCAGCGTGCACCAGGGGCAGTGCAGGTCGTCTCTCGCCTCCGTCTGCTGCCGCGTGTTATTGTTGTACAAAAACTAGTCAGGAAGCAGAAACAGAGAAGCAGCTGTGAGCACGACACTTAAACCCTGAAGAAAAGGTCAGGGCTAAATGTCAGAGCAGTCTTTCAGGAAGGTGGCTCTCACACACAGCTATCACACAGCCACTATGCTGACTATCCATAGCCAAAAACAGCACAGATGACCTCAATGCAGAATTACAGGAAGCTCTGAGCTCCTCTGATATTCCTGGAGCTGAAATCTCAGACAGAATAGAGCACCCACACACAGGTCAGACATTTCATAGTCTGAAAAAACGTTGTTACCTGATAATAAACGCGTAGTTTCTGTCGAGGCTCAACGTGGACCTGCTCCCTCCGCACCGGCATGTCTGTGCTAACTGGATCTTTAACAGCTGAGAAACAGCACACATGTCAGCGTAGTGCATTTATATAACACTGAAAAAGAAATCTTCCTACTGTCAATGTCATTTATTTAACATTACACTAGGGTGGGCAATATGAAGATATCTTTCCACGATAATGATAAAATGTGTCACAATACACTTTTCTGAGCACATCGTGGATATCGCCAGTACTTAAAGAACTCAACCACGTTAAATTACAAAGTGAGCATAATTAGTCTGTTTAATTAGATTTGATGCAGTGAAGTTTTTTATTCAAGACATTGAATAAAAACACCATGGCTGTGAATCTAATTTTATTATTATTATTATTATTGCATATTTTAAAGGTGCCACTGCAGGTTCTATTTCGTCTGTTCCAACTTACTAAATCTCAGAAAAACATTGTGAAAAATCGTGATATATTTTTGCCATAATCACCGACCACACCCCGGACAATCTTTTGGTGCATTAAAACAAAATGAATAATGTGTAAATAAGTTTTACAACAGTTTAGAGCGTGGCTCATCCAAAAAGAACCTTTTTCTGTTTAAGAATGTTTAAATAGCAAAACCATCCAAGCTGCCCATCACTAGCAAAAACTTACCCACAGTCGAATCAACTGAGCATAACGTACCTACTGTCTGAGGAGGTTTCGGGGCGCTGGGCCTGTGGCTTTCTCCGCCGCTGGTGTCCGAGTTACGTGTAGCGAGCGGTCTGGCCACAGGCGCTGTAGTGCGCTCACTTGTATCACCTGTCCAGCGCAGGGTGAACTGCAGAGTGGGGCCGTGAGAGAAGGTGTCAAACGGAGGCACCCACTGGAATGAGAGACGGTGAGAACAATTAAAAGAAAACCCCCATGACTATGATACTGCACATGAAGGAATTTTATCAGCACTGGAACCAGCTTTGCCCTGGCAACACCCCTTTTTTTCTAATCAAAAAAATTTTAATCAGTTCACAGTTGCTCTTCCAGTATTTTATGTGCACACTAAAATTTTATTTAACAACAGTTATAATCAGAGGTGGGTGACAAAGATAAATTTCAATACAACTTTCTTACTACATCGTTGGTATCATCAAAACTTTTTTTAACGCCTTTGTGTTTGACAGATTAGATGGTTGTTGGTGGCGCTGATATTGTGCATTCTGCTTCAATAAATTATTATTATTATTATTATTAATATTATTTCTGTTGTGGATTATTAATATTTGTTTTCTAACAGCATTTCTCTGTGATTTTAGTCACGTTCAAATACACTGTCTATCATTTTTACAGCCTGCATGCTCAAGCCATCAGTAAAGATTACGGTGCCTTTTACTTTCTATAAAACGAGCTGTTGAAATAATCCCAGGTGATATTCATCCCGTGTGAATGTCGGTAACCAGCTATTATATTCTGTGGAAAAGACTTTGGAGACACTCGAAAAAGCATTTACTTGTGTTCTCTGTGGCTAAAATCGAGCTGATATGTACTGAACTTTTCCCTGAACATTAAAACATAAAATTTACAGAAAAAGTTTCATTTGGTGTGTGATGTTGACTCTTGGCTGCGAATTCCCAAAGTATTGACAATGCTAAGTCACATTTGTGACACTACAGACTGCAAGGCAGATATTTAGAGTAAACGGAATAAATAATCTCGCCTGAACAGTGCCTGAGAGTTTCAGGTGTAATCTCTCTTCTAGATTTCAGTGATCACACAACTACACACGTACGATTATCATCGTGATTTGAGACTGAAATGAGTCACATAAACTCAGTGTAACTCATTACCAGACATGCATACGTAGGCAAACATTTCCACAAACCTTTCCATCCAAAATAGTTTCCCATGTGGCTCTCTTTTTGCCGATAGGACATTCTTCCATCTCCTGCATAGATACTTCATATTCACCGTCCAGCAGCTGCAGACGCCTGACAAAGAAATTAATAAACAAAAATGACTTAAAAAAATGCAGAGATTAAGGCAATTTCTTTGAAAGAATTGAATGATGTGTGTAGTATTGTAGTACCTGTTCTTATCAAACACCGTCATTTGGGCCACAAACGTCGTCTCACCATCATCCCGATGGGAGGAATAGCGTTTCTTCCTGCTGGGAACCTCTTCAATAACATCTGGAAAACAAAAAAAAATAAATATGTTCTTTAAACGTGCTATTTTTTTTGTTTTCTTTCCAATTTATACCAGCCAGTTCATAGCCAAGCAGTTCATTGTCATAACAATTATAAGAGTTTCTAACTGCATCTTTCACAGATTATTAGCCTTTACTATCAAGTTCATAAGCATGTAGGATAAAAGAACAAATCTTAGGTTTACATTTAAACAAAGAGGGAACAAAGTGCAAGAGCCTTTATTGCATGCTTGCAATTTGTATAAATGTGCTAATTTTATATTAGTATCTTTTCAGTACATGTAGCATGTGCTTTTCAAATGTATTAGATTTTCCCACAAAGCTTAATGCATGAGGGATAGGGAAGGGCGTGGGGCGTTTCCTTGATTTAAACTAATTTTAGTTTATGACATTCATAAATTTTATTGTCTTGTACAGGAACATGCTGTACAGAAACATTAAAATATTTCATTTGCATACATGCAAACGCTACAAACCAAAACCTCAACTCATTTACACTGACATACTTAATAATCACTGAACCACAGAAACCCGCAACACACTCCACAATATCCTCAACAAAATACTGAAACATTATGTAATGATGTATCACAAGACAAAGTCCTTACTGGTCTCTCTGCTGGAGAGGCCGTTGATTTCCCTCCCTCCGGGACAGGTGACCCTGAACAGCAGCGAGTAGGATTTCACCATGTGGCTGTTACTGGCCTCAAACTCCTGACTGGACACAACAATGGTGGGGCACGAGCCCACCTTCATCTGGCTGCTGTCCGGGTTCAAAGGCACCTGCTTCTTACCTGTAGGCACTTGCTTAATGGGGCAACTGACATCCTGTAGAGGGCACAAAAATAGCAAAAAGGGTTTGTGGGGGAAAAAGGTTACAGAGATAAAAATCTACTACTCAACATTAGTCACATACATACTCCACCACATTATAAAACACAAGCAGTCGTCGTCGTAACAAAAAGTACTCGGAAACTTTATTAGAGAGATAACGAAATATTTAACTGTAATTTTGAACTGTAACTATTCCATTCATCATGTAACGTTCACACAGTCAAAAGGGCAGCTGATGTTTTTAAATATTTAACAAACATATGAATAAAAGTACTATATCAAAGCTTTTTACCTTCCGTTTCTTATGACAGACTTTGATGAGTAGCACCTCCAAAGACACAGAGTTTTCTTCATTCTCTGAGTTCTGTGAATTCTTATCTGAGGGTACAGCACGAAATAAATAAAATCAAATCACTGCACAATCGCCAAAGATCACTGGGCCTCATTCACCAACAGTTATTAAGAAGAAATTCACTAATATGTTTTCCTATATGGGATTTGCAGGTAAAAATCTACATACACTCAAAAGCACAAAGGTGAGAGCAGTTCTGCGCGTTAAGAACACATCATGAATCGGACAAAGACTTTTTCTTCGGATCTTTCTCAAGAACACTGAGGAAGATGTTGGTGAATGAGGCCCAATGTCTGTATGAGTGAGCACAGCATGAACTAAAGAGAAGGAATACAATGTTAGAATACAGGCTTGTTAGAAGGTTCTTACCGATTTTATGGAAAAATCCAGTGAAAGTGAGCTGTAAGTGGGAGGCCAAACTGGAGAAAAAACAAACAAAAGCAGTAGACAGTTCAAAGTGGGCAATACGGCACAAATTTAATACCACAATATTTGAATACTTTCACGATATACAATTATTTTTCAGAGGCTTGCAAATAAGGTACTACGGACAAAATATACAAGCAAAAGGAGTAGTGCTGGTAAAATAAGTACATTTGCAAAAATAAAGGACTTGATGATACGATACAAAAATATATCACTGACATTCTCAGAAAAGCTTACTGTGACTAATTTTATCACAACAGTGGTAATAAATTCTCATATCGTCCGCCCCTATGCACAATTTAGACATACACAACAAATTTAATCCATTCCTCCAGCACTACAGAACTGAACTGTAAAGTCCAGTCGAGCCATTATCTTCTTACTTGTGTGACTCCTGCTCCATTTTTGTTCGCTCCACTTTGAAGAGCAGGTCATCCACATTAAAGCATTTTCTAAATCAGAAGAAGAGAAAAAAAACAACAACTCACTAATACACTTAAGAGCTTTTACACCCTCTCGGGTAGTTTTGTACTAGAAGGAAATCAAACACTCGTATCTTGGCTGCCTCTACACAGCTTGTGTCAGTTGGAGAGGATTTGCCTAGATATGCAAATTTTATAACTGAAGGCAATCCAGGTGCTAACAAGTCTCTCTTTTCATCACATTACAATGTTTTAACCCCAGTGCACAACATAACAAAGCATGTTCAGGATATCTTTAGGTGTGTAAGACAATACATACACACACTGCACTGTTTGCACTCCACAAGCAACGTGATGCACTTCAGAAAATGTGCAAAAGTGTCCTTACACTGTTACGTAGTTATTCAGCACGCAAAGACATACTGGGAGTCTTTAAACAGAGTATTCATAGTGTTTGCAGCGGGCTATTTGAATATATACAAAAATATTCACAAAAAGAAAGTCTAGTACCTTTTCCCGTTGGTTCTAGAGTTCCGGTGAGACATGTATGTGAGGGTTCTATGCAGAAAAATGGGCTGGAAATAAAAATAAAAAATAAGAAATAATGTCTGTTTAAAAAAGCACAGCTTGTAACCTCTCTGATGATTGTTAGTTTCATAACAAACAACGGCGCATCCCTCATTATGTACTCACCGCCATAAGGTTCCTCGTCCGAAGGAATCTATATATTTGAGTCGGTTCTGCAAACAGAGGGCATAATGCAGTTTAGAGAACTGAAAGGGTTCTGTAGGCTGTGCAGAAGTGACATTACTTTATCTGTTTTGTTTTTTTTAATAACACAAACAACACAGTGATCTGCATCGCCACTTCATGATATCACTGAGTTACATTTGGCCAAATGTCTTATTTTCATCTGTGCGCCTGACAGGGACCGAGCGATTATCCTATTTTATATATCCAATATTGACATCACCTTTATCAGTATCAGTAAAATTTTTTGGTTAGGTTGCTGGGATTCAAACTTGCGAACCAGCATCACCAGTAAGGGAGGATTCCGAAACAGCTGTATAAGTCACTCATGTAAATATGTAAATGTATGAAAACACAACCAAAATAAAACTTTTACTACGCCGAGAACTGAATAAAAACAGGACGTATTTAATGGAAACCACAGAGAATTCTGAGTAGCCCTGCCCCCTGGGTAACAATACATTATTTAAAACTGTAAAGATCTGCTGTTTATTGATTTTTTAGAGATCTGGCAACTGAGAAGACAACGATATCAGTCAGTAAAAGACAATTCAAGTAAAAGAATTGGGGTTTAGCATTATCTAAAATCTAAACATTAAACTAAGTCATCTTGTACTTCTGGTTATCAGAATTTTTAGCCCTTTACAATCAGTCTCGGTCACAAAATTTTCTTGTCAGGTTCTAGTTAGCTGATACGATACTTGGTGGTAGGGCTGCTCGAATCAAAAATCAAATATCACAATTATTTTGGACAATACTGCATGATTACTCCAAAACTTTGGAAACAACATGCACTAATTGAACTTTAAACAAAGTGTTAATAATGGATTTCTTTGAACTTTAAATAAACAGAATTCACACGAAAAACAATTTAAAAATAATGGAAAGCTGTGTGCTGGATTTATAACACAAGACAAAACAAGAACATCATTGTGAAACAAAACATCGTTTTCTCAATGGTCTTGATTTTCATTATTGTCAGAAGCCAAAATCGTGACTGAAAATGAAATTCGATTAATCGCCCAGCCCGATTTGTGGTGTATCACATCACAATGCTTCGAGAATTTTTCCAGATACAATATTTAATTTTTTCTGACATCTGAAGTGGAAAAGTGGCAAAAAAGTGCCACATTTTAAAAAGTACTACCAAAAAACCGAGCACAAATGATCATTATTTAACATTTTAAACAGGGTGCTGCTCAAAATTCAGTTGAACATGATTGATTATGCTCTTCAATAAACCATGCAGTTGTTAAATGTTCTAGAAGCACTGACGATACTCAGAAAGGCATATGGTGACATAACTGATCATGATAATGACAATTATTGTCATTTAATCCAGCCTTACTTTGTGGTCATTGCGAGTTATAGTAAGTAAAGGCATGAAAAAGGACTGAAGCCTCATATGAAAGAATACACAAACATGATAAAACACAAAGCAGATAAGGGCATTCCTGAGCAGCTTCTGCCACAGATTGTGATCTGAAGATAGTTTTATGGAGGTAAGTGAGTCAAATGGATGATAAAACAGTATAAAAAGTGTAGAGCTGGCCAATATGACTATATTTATCAATATCGTTATAAATTACATCCACAACATGCTTTTCTGAGCTTATCATCGATATGAATATCATAAGTACTTGAAAACACTCACCAACTGCATGTTTGATTACAAAGAGAGCAAAATTAGTCCTGTTTAACTGGATTTACTGCAGCTCAGTGGGTGAAATGTTAAACACAAGTAACTGAATTCGCAGTATTGACAGCATTTTTAAAACATGGCACTACTTTTGCCTGTTCTAAATGATCAGATGTCAAGAAAAATAAATATTGCGATGCATCGTGGATCACAAAGAACTACAAGTTTTGTCAATTCCAATTTTGGCAAACCTTTAATAATTAGCCCACTTTAACTGGATTTAGCGCATCTTATTGTGTAAAATGAAGACAAATTATTGGATTCAGTTTTTGATAAAGGTGGGCGATATGACAAAAACATAATATAACAATACTTTCAGAAGATTTTATGACACATGATGTTACAATATTTATTTTTTCAGTCATCTGATCAGTTGGAACAGAGATAAAACACACACTATCAAAAACTGTGAACACGATTTACATTAAATATTTGGCACTAAATTATCTTATTATCAGATGTCAGGACAAATAAATATGGCGACACATCGTGTATCGTAAAAACACTTCCTTAAGTATTGTGATCTTACAATTTTATATCGCCCACCTCTACATAAGGGCACATAGGACACGGAAAGCACGTGTCTTGGGTTTGATACACGTGTCTCTTTCCGTGTGTACGAACAAGAATTAAGCCAGTAACACAACTATTATCATAAATGTCATTATATACCCCTAAGACGTGTTTTCTTAATGCATATCAGTGGTCAGGAAAAGTGTCCAGGAGAAGTTTATGCAAAAGGTCGTCTTCTAGGCTAGACAAAGGTGACTTTAAAGTGCTTATTTCAGAGTAAAGGTGAAAATGTTCGAGCAGATGGCTGAAAAGTGCTGTGCTGTTATCTAACTACCAAACACACTTCCAAACCACAAGACTATTCGAATTTTTCGTTCCACCTTAAATGGCGCAGCAGTTACAGGACGTAACGGGGGGGAAGAATGGACCTGCAGCGCCATTTAAGGTGGAACGGGAAATTCGAATAAAAAGAAGCTGAGTAAAAAGCTATCTTCAGCCTAACCCTAAGCTAATATAGTCAGATTTTTCGGGTTCGGTTCCTACCCACAGGAGACACATGGAAGCTTACTTTCAAACGCCTGCAAGAAAAGCTCATGGTCGGCTTGAATCTGCTCCAGTTTGGGTCTCTTAGCCGCGTTCATGAGGCCGGAGTTCGTGTGGTTTCCTGCGGCTTTACCGCTGCCTGATCTGCACCCGGCTCCGTGGTGGTCAGAGCCGTGCTTCTGGGGCGCCATCCCCGAACACACAGCCTCCAAACACGGTTCCGAAAGGGTCCAACAAACGCGCAGCCGAAAGCTTCTGCCCCGAACAAAGCGGCACCGGCTTCGGCTCTCCACTCACTCACTCACTCACTCAGCCGGGCACCAGAAACATCAACACATCGGAGATTTGGTTGGCTTCCAAGATCCGGAATAGTGCAGCATCGAACCTGCCATAAGTGCCCGGTCCGGTCCGGTGGGAAAAATGATAATAAAACGATAAAAAAGACACGAAAAACTGTGGAACTTTATCCAAATTAAAGCCGGAAAAGGAGGTAGTTAACGTTAGCTGGTTAGCAGGTATCTTCTCTGCCCGTTTAACTCGGTTTCCGCTGTTTAACAAAGCGGGACTGAATATTTTTTAATGAAAGTAAGTTCAAGCGGTGCTGGTGCAGGTGTGAGTCCGAGTCGGAGTGCCAGAATTCTGGGTTACAAACCGACGGAAGACGCGTTAGCTTAACATTACCTCAGCGTTAGTTTAGCAACCGACGGTTTTCAAAAAAGCCACCGGCGGCAATAATATCGTTAGCGCCGTGTGCCGCCAGAAACACCGAAAAAACCGCAACAAACCCTCAGAGATGATCGGTGATAACACTTATAATCTTTAAATTACGTATGTTGGGAAAAATAATTATATTTTTTATAATTTCTCCTCAGAGAACTTCAAACTTCTTTTCTGGCTAACCTAGCTAGCTTTTTTTCGGCCTCCTCAACAATCCCGCCCACCGGCAAACCCGCGAAAAGCAAGTTCGGTAGCGCGCGCGCAATTGCGCTCAGCGCTCTGTCTCTAATTCCCGCCCGTATTCGTGCAAAGCCCCGCCCCCGCTGTGCTAGGACTGGCTAGAAGCTCGTACGTCCCAAGCCCTTCCCGCCAGTCTAGAAGGCTTAATAGCCACAGGCAGTAGGGGGCGGGGCCAAGAGTGGCGAAACTGCTCGTCAGTATGAGCTTCGGGCCAATCCGAGTGCAGGGGGTGGGAAGCTACTAGCCAATCGTAGCTGCCAGAGGGCGGAACTTTCCCAAATACGCGTGGGAGAAGAAATCACGCTCATGCTTGCGTTGCAAAACTCGCTTTTGTTTTTGTTCCCACTTGATTCAGATCGAAAACGTAGGAAATACATATTATAATGTTTACAAAATATGCAAACAAAGTCATTCAGAGTGGTTTGATGTAAGATGGCTTGTTAAAGAGTAAAATACAGACTTTACAGTGGTGGTGATAGGAACCAGGGGTCCGTTGTTCTATGCAGTGTTGTGTATGGTTCTATATAGCACCAAAAAGGGTTTGCAATGTCAAGCTTGTAGCAGTAGCAGAACACTTTTTGATGTATATAGAACCATATACATCACATTCTCCATCAATCTGAAGAACAATTTCATGATACAAAGAACCACTTAAGCATGAAAGGCTTCTATATGGAACTTGTGGCTCTAAATCGAACCATTTCTTTACTAAAGAACCCTTGAACAACATTTAAATGTGCAGTTTAATAGAATCTAATTTGTTAGGCAAGTGGCCTGATTTTATAAAGTGACTAGTTGCTTAAAATCAAGTGAGTTTGTGTAATAAACTATAAACTATTGTGCAGTCTCACTTGCATGTGATTGTTGCAAATATTAAAGTTTAAAGCCACACACTGAGGCATTTATGTATCAAATAAATTTTATTTCCATTGTAGACTTTTAAATTAATAAATAGTTATATAGGGAGTTGATGGACAAAAGCATTGCTGCTGTCTGAAACTATGGAAGGGAATTCGTGCCGAATTGAAAAGCAGTCACTACAGTGGAAAAAGGTGAAATGCAATACACACATGACATCACTGTTCCACAGTGAGATGCAGAACACGAGCCAAAATGAAAAACAAAACCTCGATTAAACCTCTATTTCACTGCACTCGATCTCTTTACTGAAAAACAATACGTGAGGATCTGCATTAGAAGGTGAAATACTGATTTCATGTCAGAATTAAATACAATCTGCCTTTAAATGCAATGAAGGCATGACTATCCTGCTTTCCACTGTGCAGCACTTTAAACTGATTTTACTCATTGAAAAGCATCATAACAGTGAAACCAGTGAAATGCAATCTACACGTAACATTACTGTTCCACAGGTGACATGTAGAATACATGCTAAAATGAAAAGTAAAACCCCCACTGCACTGTTTTTCAGATCGTCAAATTTGTGTTTCTATATCTGTTTGTGTGTCTTTGTGATGATCCAGCTCAGAAATCCAGTTCAAACATTTCCTGAATCTGTAGAGTCGCCCTTTCCATTCCATCTTATCACGAGATCATACGAGACTCACATCCGGAGTTATGAGCCTATGAAGAGGGGCTGAGATACACGTCATCTGCCTCTCACCGTGTGGAGCTGGTGGATTTGTGTGTCCGTCTACGTTCTGTGTGAAACTCACTGATGGACACTCAGGAAGTCACTAAGGACTGACCATCACGCCGGAAACCCTTCATTCTTCATTCAGTCCACATTGGAGACTCATGTGAAACGGCCTGCAGAGAGTTTACAGCTGCTGAAGTTGCTGCAGCAGTTTTAGAAAGTAGTGATGAAGATAACGGAGCATTTTGATATGAAACATATGAGGATCATGTTATATGAAGAGACTTTAAAGGAGAGTTTAAGAAGAGATAAATCGAGAGAATGACCAGAGATGAACAAATCAGACTCCAGAAACTGTGCCAGAATGAAGTAAAAAATCCAAAATCTGATTTTCTACAGTTATCGGATCATTAGGTGCGTGTAAACACACTCGTTGTTCCTTCATTACATTTTAAAGTGGACTGTATTGACATTAATTCAGCGCTTCTTGTTTCAAATGCGAATCCGCATGTGTTGTTTTTCAGTAAAGAGGTCGAGTGGAGTGTAAACAGTGTAATAAAGGGTTTGTTTTTCATTTTGACTCATGTTCAGTATCTCACTGTGGAACAGTGATGTCATGTGTATTTGCATTTCACGTTTTTCCACTGTAGTGGCTGCTTTTCAATTTGGAACAAATTCCTCTCCGTAGGAAACATTGATCAGTCTGGAAAATGAAATGTTATTCTTCAGTGCAAATTCAAGTCATTTATGAAGCTACAGCAGACGACAAAGTAAACAACGTCACAGTGTTGAGTAGAGCCGCCTCTCATCCTTCCAGTAAAGGCAACATCCAGTCCAGCCACAGTAACCTACTCAATGTAGAATCAGCATTATGTGTAATTAGCGCTGTGGTCAGAAACAGTAGCCAGTCTTCAAACATCAACATGCCCTGTGACTCAATTCAAGCACTATGGCCTGTGTACTACACGCCAATGGTGTAGTACAAAAAAGACGGTTCTTACAGGGGTTCTTTAGTAAAGACATTGGGCCTCGTTTTCCAACCGTCCTTAAGAAGAAATTCCTTCTCACGGAGTTCTGACAAAGACTCTGACTCACCAATGTTCTCTTATGTGGGATTTGTTCTTAGGTAAGAACAGAATCTACACACACTCGACAGAACAAAGGAGAGAACAGTTCTGCGCTTTAAGAACACGTCATGAATCTGACGGAGACTTTCTCTTAGCATCTTTCTCAAGAACACACTTAAGAACAAACTTAGGAGGACGAGAACGAGACTCAATTAAGAACCATGAACACTCAGAGAACCATTTGCATGATTAAATGGTTCTTTACATGGTGAAATTGTTCTTCAGATCGATGGAGAATGTGTTATACATGGTTGTATATAGAACTTTTTTGAAAATGATTCTATGTAGCACCACAAAGGGTTTCCAATGTTACAATCTTGACATCATACAGAACCATATACAACACATTCTCCATCAATCTGAAGAACCATTTCACCATACAGAGAACCATTTAATCATGCAAAGTGTTCTTTGAGTGTTCATGGTTCTATACAAAACCACTGTCTTTGATAAAGAACCCTTGGAGAACCATCTTTTTTAAGAGTGTACTATACTTTGTGCACTTCACCAAATCTAAAGTCTTGATTTTTTTGTATGGAAATATTTTCGTTAATTTTGAACACTACCGGTTTGTACTACATGGAAATAACAAATTATCACACGAATTCACACTTCACTGAACTGTTTACATTAGCAGTTAGCTTCAACCTGACCTGACCGGTTAGCCTCCTAACATTTTGAAATCTTTACCTACGTACTGAAAATAGCCTAATGCAAGAAAGTCACACAGAAATAGTTACAGGACAAAGACATTTCAAATTTTTGAAAAATTGCAAACTTGACCATCTTCTTCCCTTCATTTATTCACTTTCCAGTCAAAATGGCTATTAAGTTATTCAGAAACTTGTGAACCGAATCATTTTACACAGAAATTACAGAGACCCCTCAACAACTTACTGTCAGACAAGCCCAGAATCGGTCCCGAGTGTGGACTCAAGTATTCGGGACAAGTGTGAAAACGCTGTTAGTCATTTTTATTTTCATGAACTTGAACTTGATGGGTATTTTCAAACTTTTCCTGAATACTTGAGTTTGCACCCAGGACTGATTGTGGAGCAGAGAGCTTCCACACACACAGCAGACCCACCAGAGTTCCCCCAGACCACCGTTTTCAGAAGGACCAGAGATCGAATCTCTGTTCTGCTCTCGGGCTTGACAAACAGCCTTTAAACACAACCAAATGTACCGAACTGGCAGAGCAAGCAGACCTGGGTCCGGAAAAAGAACTACTGTGAAAACGGCACTTGATTCTCAGGATCTGAGTAATCCTGTTTACATATTTAGACCCAGTCAATAAAATCTTACGCCACACCTTGGATGTCCAGTTTCTTAATTCAGATGTTTTCACTTTTCTCAGTTAGGCTTCTTAACAGCTACACATCCTTTCAGACCCACAGCGCTGAGTCGTCTTCTCACAGTGGAAGGATGGACAGAAACACCTGTGGATGTTTTCGGATCTGAAGCAGCTTGATTTTCTCCTCTCTCTCAGAGATGAAAGCTTTAAGTGCTGTTTATCTGATGGGGGCAGTTTTGGGGTCCACCAGGTCTTCCAGGTGGTTGTTAGGAGCCACATTTAAACTTCTGTTTTCACTTTGACTTTCTCCTTCTTATGCCTGTGGAATATCTCATATCTAATCTCAAAAAATATCTCTTGAAACATCAATTAACTTAATTGCCGTTTTGACTGGAAATTACATAAATGAATGGTGGTCTCTGACTTTTGCACAGTACTGCAAAACGCACTACATCCTTCTGCACTGCCAGACGTGAACATGCCACTCGCTCTAAAAACTGAATGCACTTGATTTGAGACACAGGAATAGACCATGATAAACATATTTAAAAGTCTCCCAGTGCAAAACTCCACTGTAGCTTTATAACCGCATGATGACACCACACTGAACAATCACTGCTAGTGTAGAAGAATGATCTCACGGCTTTGAAGCTCCAGTCTGGTCCTGGAGTCGTTTGCAGTAGTGTTTTTTAAAGACGATGTATGAGATTAGCATGATGAGGCCTGTTGAGATGTTTTCTGAGTGCAGCTTCCATTCCAGAGCAGTTCAAAACATGGCTTCTTGGCCCATGAGTTGGTACCATTTCATAAGTACACTGCTGCTACGGCATCTTCCAGCACCACAGATCTTCCTTTCTCCAAACCCTTTTGCATGCTCATTGGTGCACAGACTCCATTCTGAGTCCCCAAAGGCATTTGAATTATCATGTTGTGTATATGAGGAGGCAAAAGTGCAGTTTGTGAAATGAAACAACCACATCCAGTCCTGGTGCTCTGGAGGAACATGAGGAACACGGTCATAATCCCAGACTAACATCTTAACTCTGTGATGATGAGCTCAAATACTCAGTATAATGGCTTGTTCTCTAAGTTCTTGGACAAACGTGTGGGGAATCACACCTTTGTGCGTTACAGCTACATGAGGATACCACGTTTAGGAAGCTCCAGCCTGGTCCTGGAGGGTCGGGCGGTGGTTAGCGTTTCTTGAAGACGTGTGTATTCAGATGTTTTCGGATCTGAAGCAGCTTGATTTTCTCCTCTCTCTCAAAGATGAAAGCTTTAAGTGCTGTTTATCTGATGGGGGCAGTGTTGGTGGTCTACTAGATGTTCCAGGTGGTTGTTAGGAGCCATATTTGTTTTTTCACTTTGACTTTTTCCAAATTCTTGGACAAACGTGTGGGGAATCACACCTTTGTGCATTACAGCTACAAATAAACAGGATACCACGTTCAGGAAAGTGCAACTTGTGGAGAAGAATTATACGATCATTCGCTCCAGCCTGGTTCTGGAGGGTCCGGCGGTGGTCAGCGTTTCTTGAAGACGATGTATGAGATCAGCACAATGAGGCTTGCTGAGAGGAACATGATGACAAACTGGTGGACGGTGAGGACGCTCTCCAGAGTGTGTATGCGCTCCTCCATGGCACTGGTGTGGAAGTAGTCGTAGACGTAGGCCCCGATTCCCCACACCATCCACACTATGTCCACGATTAACTTCATGGTTTAGACGTTTAGCACAGTTTACTGTGTTCCTGAGCCTGAAGTGTCATTCTGTAGCTGTCATTCTGTAACTGGAGGTCCAGTCGAACTGTAGGTGTCCGGTCTGAAGCAGCGAGCCACCTCGAGCAGCTTTAGACGCCTGCTGAAGAAGACAACACATTACAGCCATGACAACAAACCTTCACTGGATTTAAGGCTAAAACCAAGACCATGGTATGTGTTTATAGCATTAGCTGTGCAGTTAGACCGTTTACATGTACACACTATACACACAAAAAATATGGTTCTTCAAGGGTTCCTCAGCAAAAAGAATGACTCTATTTAGAACCACAAGTTCTGTATACAACCATGTCATGCTTAAATGGTTCTCTGCATGGTGAAAGGGTTCTTCAGAGTGATAGAGAACGTGGATCTAAGTTGAAGCTTTTTGAAAATGCTTCTGTGTAACACCAAAAAGGGTTCTGCTGTTGTTACAAGGAAATCGTAACACTAGCAGAACCCTAGTGAACCCAGAAATGTTGTGCTGTTGTCAGGATGTCCTTGTAACAATAGCAGAACCCTTGTTGGTGCTATATAGAACCAAAAAGTTTGAACCAAAATAAATCATTTACTTGTTTAAATTAGAACTAAAAATTTAGAACCAAAAATGTAAAACTTTGAGTTCTTTACAGGCCCCCTGTAAAGATAAATGGCTCTTCAGATTGATGGAGAATGTGTTGCATATGGTTCTATATAGAACCTTTTTGAACACTGTTCTATATAGAACCAAAAAGAGCTTTGCTACTGTTACAATATATTCATAACAACAGCTTTTTGGAGCTATACAGAACCAAAAATATAGAACTATGAGTTCTGTATAAAACCATTGGCACGCTTGAATGGTTCCTTGCATGGTGAAATGGAGAACGTGTTGTATATGGGTCTATACAGAACCTTTTTGGTGTTACATAGAACCAATTCTCAAAAAGGTTTTATGTAGAACCACGCACAACACATTCTCAATCAATCTGAAGAACAATTTCACCATGCAACGAACCTTTAAAACATGAAATGGTTCTATATAGGACTCAAGGTTCCAAACAGAACCACTACCTTCTCTAAAGAGCCCTTAAAGAACCAGTGTGCGCATGTAAACAGTCTGACTGCACCGCTAATGCTATGAACACATATGGTCTTGGTTTCAGCATTAAATCCAGTGGTTAGCATTAGCACACCGCTATGGGAGAATAAACAGTTATGAAAAAGATCCAACAAGCGCAAAAAAAGGTTAACACGTTCGCTCCACTTACCGAAATCTTACAAAATCTGCTTCGGACAATGTATAACGTACAACACGTTCAACGCTTTGTATTTCCCACCCATATTCCGGTAAGCCCCGCCCTCGAACGCTAGGATTGGCTACTCACAAGCACTTCACGGACTGGTTGACGGGCACCCGCCAATCCTAGCGCAGGTGACGGAGTTCTATCAACCAATCGCTGCCGCGAGAGGGCGGGGGTTTGTCACAATATGGGTGGGGGAAAAAATAAGACGCACATCAGCTGTTACTGTACTATTTTTGTACTATTTCGCGCAGACTCAGTGCAAACGCGCACACGTTCTATTTTAATCTGCTGAAATCTAAACATTTAAAACGCTGCATACGGCATTGCTTTTGGATGAGGTTACAGGGCGTGTCTCCTTTTGCTGTTATTCTTTTCACGCTACAGGGGAACTCCACCGATTTTTCAAATTTTCTACACTCTCTTCAACCGCTCTCGTTCAGAGTGGTTTGGTGTGAAACGCTCTGTTCTAGAGAAACTTACCGAGTCAGAACTGTTCACAGTGGTGATGATAGGAACCAGACGTCCACCTCTAAAAGCTCCCACACAAAAAGTTACTACATGAAATGGTTATGAATTCACTGCCTGATGACCGAGACACTGTTTTATGATAGTTTAGAGAACTTAAACTCCATTCATGGTGGAGGGATACATGCAGGGCGCTGTTAGGCAAAATAGTCCCCAAAGAAAACTTACTATTTCAGATTTTCCACTATTTTCCATCATCAACATTCCATATAAACTCAGAAGACTCGTGTAGGTTCACTGGTGGTTCTGGATAGTAAATAAACTGTCTATATTTGTGTTGTAGTAATGGCGACCCCTGGTTCCTATCACCACCACTGTAAAGACATCTGAACCATTTCACACCAAACCACTCCGAATCACTCTGATTACATCTCACACTCTGGATTATGAGGGAATTTTGAAATATCGGTGGAGTTCCCCTTTTAAAACCAAGTTATATTGTATCGAGGTGAGAGTGAAGCCACTTCTGAGTTCGGTATTTGTGAGAATGAATTGAGAGAAGTTTATTCGAATGACCTGATTTTGGCCGTGGAGACCGTTAGGCGCGGTGGCCAAGTGGTAAGGCGTCGGTCTCGTAAACCGAAGATCGCGGGTTCGAACCCCGTCCGTGCCTACGATACAAATGGGAGGCATGTTTTTAAAAAATTTAAATATACATGTGTACATAAAATAATGTACATATACACCGATCGGCCACCGCATGAAAACCTCCTACATGTTTCTATTGACATTTCTATGCCCTTACTGTAAAGTCTTATTCCAGTGATGAACCGAAGTCGGTATGAGTCTTTATACATTCCCTACTAAAGAAAAAACATAGAAACCTTTAAGGAAATCTTTTAAGCCAATTGACATTAGAAAGTAAAATCAGGTTTTAACTCTAATGGTTCTAACAGTGTTTTTAATCCAACAGGGCTTTTATTCGCTATCATAGCTGCTTCGCCTTATAGCTGCACTCTACAGAGTGACCACGAGATGGCGTCGGAAACCGTAAAGTACACAGTAGAATTAAAGAGCAGCAGATTTAATGCAACATCTGGGCGTGAATATCAGTGCAGTTCAGTGCTGAGACACCAAAAATAAACAAAAACAATAAACAAAAAATAAACAACACATACACAAACAAACACACACACACACTCATACACCCCCAATACATCCCCACACACCCGCAAACACACACACACACACACACACACACTCACACACATATGCAAACACCCCCAATACATCCCCACACACCCGCAAACACACACACACACTCACACACAAACACACACACACACTCACACACATACGCATACACCCCCAATACATCCCCACACACCCGCAAACACACACACACACACACACACACACACACCCGCAAACACACACACACACACCCCAACACATCCCCACACACCCGCAAACACACACACACACACACACACACACACTCACACACATACGCATACACCCCCAATACATCCCCACACACCCGCAAACACACACACACACACACACACACGCATACACCCCCAATACATCCCCACACACCCCACACACACACACACACACACACACACACCCCAACACATCCCCACACACCCGCAAACACACACACACACACACACACACACACACACTCACACACATACGCAACCCCCCCAATACATCCCCACACCCGCAAACACACACACACACACACACACACCCCAACACATCCCCACACACCCGCAAACGCAAACACACACACACACACACTCACACATATGCAAAAACCCCCAATACATCCCCACACACCCCCAATACATCCCCACACACCCGCAAACACACACACACACACACACACACATACGCATACACCCCCAATACATCCCCACACACCCGCAAACACACACACACACACACACACACACACACTCACACACATATGCAAAACCCCCAATACATCCCCACACACCCCCAATACATCCCCACACACCCGCAAACACACACACACACTCACACACATACGCATACACCCCCAATACATCCCCACACACCCGCAAACACACACATACACACACACACACACACACACACCCCAACACATCCCTACACACCCGCAAACACACACACACATACACACACACACATACATACACACACAATCTCATACACCCCCCAAACACACACCATTACTGCCCTAAACAAACACATACACCCAGGGACATAGCACCGAATTTCACAAGAAAATAAAGGAAAGGAAAAAATACATATAACATATTTATATATAATATTTACTGTAATTATGTTATTATCTTAATGAGGCCGGCCTGCATTCAGTATTAAACAGCTGATGATCAATAAGGTAAGCGTGCTCTGAGTCATCACTCCTGCTGTAGTTCATTAAGGACTCAAACTGTGTTTATCAGGCTACGCTAACTTCATAAACACTGTCTGCTATGTGAGCTGTTTTAAAAATGCTTACCGTCTGAATCAAATCCTGAGCTCATTTACCAGCTGACTGTGAATGTAGCTACCGTTAATCGCTATTTAGCTGACCTAGCTAGCTCACGTTGCTACAACATATTTACAGTTTGGCGCTTTAGGCTCACCTGTGTGTCAGTGTTAGCCTTCCTTTTTTCGCCTCCTCTCTGTCTCTCTCTGCTCCTTTCGTTTATGAAATCCTGATATTGGTTTCGTTTTAACCAGGTTATGCTGCCTTCACATGCGGTAGATGGATGACGGCAACCAGAGCCGTGACGGAAAATTCTGCCACCAAAACCAAAATTTTCCATCATCAACATTCCATATAAACTCAGAAGACTCATGTAGGTTCACTGGTGGTTCTGGATAGTAAATAAAATGTCTATATTTGTGTTGTAGTCATGGCGACCCCTGGTTCCTATCACCACCACTGTAAAGACATCTGAACCATTTCACACCAAACCACTCTGAATCTCTCAGTCTCAACTGGACTTTAAGGGAATTTTGAAAAATCGGCAGTGTTCCCCCTTTAAACCTACATTTCCAGGTTATATTATTAATCGAGGTGAGAGTAAGTGAGCGGATTCATTTCTGTTTGTACGTCTGCGTAGCTTCATGCTGATGTTGACCTGAACCACTATAGGAACATGAACGCAGCATCAGAACTGCTGATCAGCCACCAACTGCCATCTATAGCCAGCAACAGTGACAGATGTGCCCTGGAGGATCAAACCACTTTATTTTTGAGGTGGGACAATATTACATTATAATATTATTTATTTTTATAATTCAAAATTAGAAACCAAATCATTTTATTTGCGAAGCTTTTGGAGGCCCCCCACATTTAGAGAGGGCCATGGTTATTCAGGGCCACACACACACACACACACACACCCATTACAGGGCAGAGCAGCAGGACTGAGAGACTAAACCACCATGATGGAACTGGGCGATTTAAAGGAGGGCATTGAGAAGAGAGCAGACCGGAGTGGATTTCATGCACTGGAATGGACTTAGTCAACAGGATTGTTCTCTCTGGACTGGATTGCCTAGACTGGAATTAAATGCCTGGACCGGATAAGGCTCACTGGACTGGATTGGGTTAACAGGACTGTAATCACTGAACTGGACTCAGCTGGGTTGACTGGAATAAAGTGTATTTACAACCTAGACTGGAATGGATTGACTGGACTGGATCAAACTCATGGAACTGGAATGGGCTTACTGGGCTGGAATTGATTATATTTACCAGACTAGACTGGAATGGATTTACTGGAATGGACCAGACGTACTGGACTAGGATAGATTGGATTTACTGGATTGGAGTAATTGGTCTGGACTGACTGTGTTGACTGGACTGGAGTATATTTACTGGATTGGACTGGAGTGGAGTGACTAAAATAATAATAATAATAATAACAATAATAATAATAACAATACTGTTAATAATAACATTATTATTTAACATTATTAGTTAATAATAATTATTTTTTAATCAGTGATGGGAGCTACAGCGGAGTTACGGGACTGGATTGAATGTACTGGATTACCCGGACTGGATTTCCGGACAGGACTGCCTCTAAAGCAGCCTCCAGCAGTGTGACTCAGTGCTGGAGCTTCTCAGTTGCACCACAGTTGCTCAGTCCACCTCTCTTTTGTGGAGAAACTCAGCACTGAGAGAGAGAGAGAGAGAACTGGACCAGAGCAACTGGATTAGTCCGGACTCACTGGACTGGACTGGATTTACTCGACCGGGCTCACTTTTGTGACTGTTTAGTTTTACTTTTTTTGTGCAGCTCCAGTAATGTGACTCAAACCTGGAGCTTCACAGTTGCAGCAGTCGCACAGACTTGCGTCCAGTTTTCTCTGGTGGAGAAACACGGCGCTAAGGAAGAACCGGACTGGAATAACTGAAACGGACTGGACTCGCTGGCTTGGACTGACTCTGCAGTAAAGTGTGTCAAAGCTGGAGCTTCACAGTTGCTCAGACTTGTTCACAACTCTGTCCAGCAGCTACGAGGAGCTAAACATGTGCTGGGGAATGGCCTTCACACCGGTCATCTTACGCAGTACCAGGTAAGACTCGACTCCAACACAAGATCGTCATTTTGTGTGCATAACAACTTTATAACTGCTGCTGTAAAGCCTTTATAACTGCTAATATAACAACAATAACTGATAAAGTCTTAAAACTAAAGGGCTGATGACTAAGCAGAACCACTGTCGGTTCCCTGAGAACCCTTTCAAGGGATGGTTCTTTAAATAACCATGTGTTTAAATGAGATATGCGAGGGCGAAATGCCTTTTGTAAAGTCTGAAGATCTTCCACGTAATGTAAAGGTTCCACACCAATGAAAGGTTCCTCCAGAAGCATGTGACCAAGCCAAGAACCTTTTAGTTTCGGAACCTTTTAAAAGTGTAAGTGCCACTGTAAACTCAAACATTGGCCCAGTTATGCTGTCCTACAAGGGTTCTTTAGTAAAGGCAATGGTTATATATAGAACCGTGACTAAAAAATCCAAAAAAATGCTTGTTCTATATGATGTAGTACATGGTTCTTTGAGGAATCATTTAAAAAATTTGTTCTAAATCGCACCAAAGAGGGTTCCCCTGCTGGTACAAGTCACAGAACCTTTTTTGGTACTATTTAGAACCTTTTGTGCTAAATCCTAGCAATGGCAGCCCTCTCCATTTTACCTCTTAAAAACTCAAGTTCCTAAACGGTTCTTGGCTTGGACATACAGTTCTAGGTAAAACTTTACCTGGAATAGGACCTTTATGTCATGTGGAGGCTCTTTAAATATAAAAAAAAGGTTCTTCGCCGTCGCACATATCATTTAATTAAAACAATCCACTGAAAGGTTCTTCAACAGAATCACTCCAAAGAACCCTTTTTGGTACCTTTATTTTTAAAAGTGCCTGTAAAAACCTTTAATCATTAAAGAACCTTTACACTACGTGGAGGTTCTTTAGACTTTAAAAGGCTCTTCACACTCACATACCTCATTTACAACACTGGTTCTCTAAAGAACCATTCAGTGAAAGTGGTTCTTCTTCTAAAAATCCTTTCTGGCGTTTTTATTTTAATGTGTAGATAAAAACTTTAAATAGTGTAGAAGCTTTACATGATGTGGAGGTTCTTTCATCTTCAAAAGGTTCTTTACACTCACACATTTCATTTACGTTAAATAACTGTAGACTGAAAGGTTCTTTAGGGAACTGAAAGTGATTCTTCTATGAAATAAAGAACCCTTTAGTACCTGTAGTACCTTCTGCACACAGAAATCTGTAATTACCAAAGAACATTTAAAAAATGCTCTAAATAGCACCAAAAAAGGTTCCACAACTCTTACAAGTCACAGAACCTCTTTGGTACTGCATGGAACTCTTTGTGTTAAATCCTAAAATTATGACTCTCTCCATTTTAAAGTGAACAAAGAGTTTTTTTGGCACTTTTATTTTGAAGAGGGCAGTTGATGAATGTGGAGATCCTGGTTGCGAGCATTAAAGGGCCAATATCATGGAAAATTTAATGTTAATTTTTTTTATTTTGATGTAGCATTTTAACATTGTTAAAGATTCAAAACATATCGCTCACTTTTTCATACATTCATACTGTTCATACAGTCCATTTATGGAAAATAAGCTGCAAAAACAGCCCGTTTTGAATTCACAGTTCATTATTTTTGTGATGTCACAGATTTACTTACATCAGCCTACAGCAGTCTAGCTCTGCCCATTCTTGCTGAAATTTTAAGGAGTGTTTCAGGCCTTAACTGCTTTTGAAATGAGGCGCAATACAAGGCAGCCAATCAGAACAGAGCTCATTTACATATTTCAGTCTTAAAGGCACAGTAACAGAAACAGCCTGTTTAATTAAGAGATGAAGAGAGGCTGTGAAATGGTCGTGTCAACACGAATGACTGGTTTTTGGTGAATGAATCCACACAAACGTTCTAAGTGGTTCTAAGTGAAAACACAAGAGAAAGTGGTGTATGGGCTCTTTAATGAAGCCCGCAGTGAAGTGTGTGAGTGAAGGCCGCAGCTCTGTGTCCAGTGTGTTAGAGGTTGGGTCTTTGCGGGCAAGGTGAGCATCTACACTCTCAACTGGCCTACAAAGTCCCAGTTTCTGACTCACGTAATCTTCTACACAGTTTCATTAATATTTAATGATATTTAAACAAACATCCAGGTCAGATAAACGTTTCCTGCAGCAACAGCTTATGGAATAGTTTACATATGATAAGGCTGAGTGAGGAAACATGAACGGCTTCGCTCAGTTTAGTAAGAAAATAAACTTGTACACGTGTGTTTCTGCTGTTAGACAGCGAGCAGGTCGGGAAGTGATCAGCATTAGACTGAATCTGAATCAGATTAAGTCTGTAAACTACTGAATATTGCATAAGAGTGGGTTTGCAGGACTAAGATTAAGCCTAAATCTAGACTCTGTATGATTTTTTTTCCTGTTTGAAGTGTAAGGGCAGGTTCACTGGACTAAGATTAAGCCTAAATCTGGACTACATTGGATTTTTTCCTGTTTAAAGCATAAGAGTGGGTTTTTTTTAAAGACTAAGATTAAGCCTAAATTTAGACTATGTATGATTTTTTCCTGTTTGAAGTGTAAGAGTGGGTTTCCAGGACTACGATTAAGCCTAAATCTAGACTACATTGGACATTTTCCTGTTTAAAGTGTAAGGGTGGGTTCACTGGACTAAAATTAATCCTAAATCTAGACTACATTGGACATTTTCCTGTTTAAAGCGTAAGAGTGGGTTTTTTTAAAGACTAAGATTAAGCCTAAATTTAGACTATGTATGATTTTTTTTCCCGTTTGAGGTGTAAGAGTGGGTTTTCAGGACTAAGATTAAGCCTAAATTTAGACTACATATGATTTTTTTCCCGTTTGAGGTGTAAGAGTGGGTTCTCAGGACTAAGATTAAGCCTAAATATAGACTGTGTTTGATTTTTTTTTCCTGTTTAAAGTGCAAGGACAGGTTCACTGGACTAAGATTAAGCCTAAATCTAGACTACACTGGACTTTTTTCCTAATTAAAGCATAAGAGTGGGTTTTAAGAACTAAGATTAAGCCTAAAATTAGACTATGTATGATTTTTTTCCTGTTTGAAGTGTAAGAGCAGGTTTGCAGGACTAAGATTAAACCTAAATCTAGACACTGTATAATTTCTTTCCTGTTTGAATAGTAAGGGCAGGTTCACTGGACTAAGATTAAGCCTAACTCTAGACTATGTATGTTTTTTTTTCATGTTTGAAGTGTAATGGCGGGTTTTCAGGACGAAGATTAAGCCTAAGCATAGTCTGTGTTTGATTTTTGTTCCTGTTTGAAGTGTAAGAGCAAGTTCTCAGGACTAAGATTAAGCCTAAATCCAGACTACATGTAGTTTTTTCCTGTTTGGACTAAGATTAAGCTTAAAACTAAACTGTGTATGAGTTCATCTCCTGTTTTTAGTGTAAGTGTGGGTTAACTGGACTAAGATTAAGCGTAAATCTAGACCACGTATAATTTTTTTTCCCCTGTTTGAAGTGTAAGGGTGGGTTCACTGGACTGAGATCAAGCCTAAATCTAGACTACACTGGACTTTTTTCCTGTTTAAAGTGTAAGAGTGGGTTTGCAGGACTAAGATTAAGCCTAAATCTAGACTACTTATGATTTTGTTTCCTGTTTGAAGCATAGGAGCAGGTTTGCTGGAATAAAGATTAGGCCTAGAATTAAGCCTAAATTTAGTCTACATAGGTTTTTGTCACTGTTTGAAGTGCAAGGGTGTGTTTGCTGAACTAAGATTAATCTTAAATCTAGACTACATGCATTTTTTCTTATTTAAAGTGTGAGGGCAGGTTTGCTGAACTAAGATTAAGCCTAAATCTAGACTACACAGGTTTTGTTTCCTGTTTGAAGTGTAAGGGTGGGTTTTCTTGGACGACGATTAAGCCTTAATGTAAGCTACATATGATTTATTTTAAGTGCAGGGTTAAGATTAAGCCTAAATCTAGACTACATACATTGTTTTCCTGTTTGAAGTGTAAGGGTGAGTTTGTTGAACTAAGATTAAGCCTAAATCCAGACTACATACGTTTTGTTCCTGTTTGAAGTACAAGGGCGTTTTTCTTCGCCGCAGATTAATCCGAATTCAGTTTCTGTCTGGAGTGTAAGGGTGGGTTTGCCAGATGAAGTTTAAGCCTAAATCTAGACTACATTTGATTTTTTCCCTTTTGAAACGTGTTCACTCACACCGTTTGACTTCATCACATGGCATTAATAATATGTTAAGGTTATTCAACCTATTTCTTGGTATGTTTTACTTCTTTTTTTACATTATTTTATCCAGTGAAACTGTTTTTCTATTAGATGATAATTTTGCATCTTGCAAGCACTTCAAATAAAATTATCTGCAAATTATAAAATTACTTTAACATATAAAATCACTTGTAACAAGTAAAAGATGTCTAGAAATAGACAGAATTACCTTGTAATATTGAATTACATAAATAAATTAGTTATAATATTCTCACAGCGATCTCAAAATAAAATGTATTATTATATTTACTACATTTAAAGGGGAATTCCACCGATTTTTCAAAATTCCCTCATAATCCAGTGTGTGAGATGTAAATAGAGACATTCAGAGTGGTTCGGTGTGAAATGGTTCAGATGTCTTTACAGTGGTGGTGATAGGAACCAGGGGTCGCCATGACTACAACACACATATAGACATTTTATTTACTATCCAGAACCACCAGTGAACCTACACGAGTCTTCTGAGTTTATATGGAATGTTGATGATGGAAAATGGTGGAAAATCTGAAATAGTAAGTTTTCTTTGGGGACTATTTTGCCTCACAGCGCCCTGCATATTATGTATCCCTCCACCAGGAATGGAATTTAAGGCCAAAATCTTCTCAAAACTATCATAAAACAGTGTCTCAGTCATCAGGCAGTGAATTCATAACCATTTCATGTAGTAACTTTCTGTGAGGGAGCTTTTAGAGGTGGATGTCTGGTTCCTATCACCACCACTCTGAACAGTTCATCTTAACCACTTAATTATGCAGTTAATTTAAATAATATGAATATATTATATCAGTTTGAGGTGAGAGAACCTCTCTGGAGGGCGAGTGATGAAGCTGGGTGAAGGTTCTCTGTGTAAGTGAAGAACAGTAGAACGTGGGTAATGGGCTGGTAATGCACTGCAGATGTTCTGCTGGTTATATAAAGCCATTCAGGTCTGTGTGAGCTGACCCTGCTGTCCCGTCTGTAGTGCGGTCTGTGTTTGAGCATATATGTGGACGCGGGGATTCTGGGATTGGGCCCAGCAGGGCTGATTAGACGCTGATACTGAGCAGAGCTGCCAGCACTGTCTCACTGCCATTTAACATTGTTTAACTCATCTGTGATCAGCTGCACCTCACTGCAAAAAATATGTGTCATATTTTATATTATATGGCTGTGTATAATATAATATAATATATGTTATAATAGAATTTATCGTTGTTGTCGGAACAAAACCTTGTATCTCCATTTTATGTTTTTCAGTTTTTGACATAATTTGAAAATGCTTGTTGTTCTTTACATTGTCTGTAAATTTCATGATGAATGGACTAAAAGAAATGACCCAAAATGACTTGGAAAAAAATCTGGTTCCATTGACTTACATTAAAAGTAAAGTATGTTTTTTCCTTCTCCAGTAAAGTTTCCATTTTGGAGATACAAGGTTTTCTTCCAACAGCAGTGATATATTATATTATATTATATATATTATATATATATATTATATAATATTACATTATATTATATAGCTGTAAATTAAGATGCAAGTGAAAGCATTTTAAATTATGTATAAAATATATAATTAAGTTATATTTAATATTTTCAGATTTTATGAGATATTGTATGATAAATCAACCTATTTTTGATCTTCTTTGTTATATAAAGTGATCTAATAGACAAAAATGACTTAAAGGGCCAATATCTGGGATTTTTCCTCACTTTTTTTTATATATGCACTCTTAAAAAAGGTGGTTCCTCGAGGGTTCTGGTTCTACATAGAACCATTTAGTTCTTCATGGTGAAATGTTCTTCAGATTAATGGAGAATGTGTTGTGTTTAGTCCTATCTAGCACCAAAAAGGGTTCTTCTAAGCCTGACATTATACAATGTGGTGCTATATAGAACCCTTGTCAAAACGGTTCTGTATAGAACCATCTACAGCACATTCTCTGTCAATCTGAAGAAATCTTTCGCAATGCAAAGAACCCTATTTCCTTTCTAAAGAACCCTTGAAGAACCATCATTTTTAAGTGTGTAACAAGAGCAAAACCCTTTTGGGTTCTTTATAGAACCATTTACAGCACATTCTCCATCAATCTGAAGAACCATTTCACCATGTAGAGTGTCATCATGTTTGAGTGTTCATGGTTCTATATAGAACTGTTGTTTTCCCTCGAAGAAACAGGTTTTTAAGAGTGTACTATGTAAACATTATTATCAGTTTCAGTCTGTATGTAGAAACTAATCTGCAAACACAGCTCATTTTGCACTCAGCGTTTTTGTGATGTCACATATTTGCATATATTCGTCTACACCAGTTTAGCCCCGCCCACTCATGCTGCAGTTATAGGAGAGCTTCAGCTCTGAGTGCTTTCTGAATGAGGTGCAGTACAGGGCAGCCAATCAGAACAGAGCTCATTACACACATACAGTCTTAAAGAGGCAGTAACGAAAACAGCTTTAAAAGTGGGCTTCAGTGTGAAAAACAAAACACAGTAAAAAAGTAGGATATGGGCCCTTTAACAACAAGCACACAGGTAGACTGATCTGCCAGTGCAGTGAGACAGATTCACTGGATAAAATGACTTGAACAATGTTAAATGTCTATAAATGGGTCTTCTAATATTCTGACAACAATCTCCTAATGAAATATTAAATATGTTTCCACTTTTTCCGCTGGTTTCAGTGACTGAGACGTATTTATGTGGAGAGCACATGTTAGCGCACGCTACTCCAACATGGACAAACACAAACCCAAAGAGGAAACGTGTAGCTTAAAGAACCAAGCTGAACTCAGTAACCTCTCTCAGCTCCTCCCTCAGATCCCAAAGCAAAGCCCCCCCAACCCCCCTCACACACACAAACACACACACACACACACACACACACACACACACGCACACACGCACACACACACACACGCACACACGCACACACACACACGTACGTTTATAACAGCAATTTATAAAGAGTTTGGCATGCATCAGAGAGAGAGAGAGAGAGAGAGAGAGAGAGAGAGTAAGAAAGAGAGGAGAAAGAAAAGAAAAAGAGAGGCAGAGAGAGAGAAAAGAGAAAGAGAGAGAGGGAAAGGAGGAGAAAAAAGAGAAGAGAGAGTGGGAGGAAGAGAATGAGAAAGAAAGAAGGAGAAAGAAAGAGCCGGAGACAGAAGAGGAAAGAGAGAAAGAAAAAAAAGACAGAGAGAGAGGAAAGTGAGAGCGAGAAAAGAGAGAAAAATAAGAAAAAGAGAGACAGAGAGAGAAGAACGAAAGAGAGAGGGAGATAGAGAAGAAAGCAAAGGAAAGAGAGAAAGAACACAGAAAGAGAGACAGAGAGAGAGAAGAAAGAAGGAGAGAGAGGGGGAGAGACAAAGAGGGAGTGAGACAGAGAGAGAAGAAAGAGAGAACGGGAGGAGGAGAAAAAGAAGAAAGAGAATGAAAAGAAAAAGAAAGACAGAAAGGGGAAAGAGAGAGACAGAGAAAAGAAAAAGAAAAAGAAAGAGAGAAGAAATAAAAGAGAGAAAGGAGGAGAAACAGAAGAGAGAGAGATAAAGAGAGGGAAGGGGGAGAACAGAGAGACACGAGAGAATGGGAGGAAAGATAGAATGAAAAGAAAAAGAGAGAGAGAAGAAAAAAGACAGAGAGACAGAGAAAGATGAGGAAAGTAGAGGAAGCAAGAGAGAGAACAAGAAAAGAAAAAGAAAACAAGAGAGAAGAAAAGAGAGGTATAATATCTGCCTCGCCTCTTTCTAATCTAACCGTTCTTTTGTGTGTTGTTTAAGGTCCCGTGTGAGAACCTCTCTGGAAAACGAGTGAGGAACCAAAAGGCAGCAAGAAAAATGAGGGACTTTTAGGGGCAGCTGTGTTTTATTAACTCAGTCATAATGCCCCTAAAAATCCTTATTGCTCTTGCAATGTTCGGCGCACCGAGAGCGGCTAACACTCTAAACACACGTCTAAACACGCTTTAAACAGACACATCAGCCTCATCTCAAACTCTCCTCAATCTAGAACCCTAATCTGCTCAGATTAGACCTGTGAGAGGGATCTCTCTGACCCCAAAGCACAGGAGCAGAGCTCTGAGTCTGGGCTAGACAGCTGCTACTGCACAAAGAAAGAAAGAAACTAAAAGGCATCATTAAAACAGAAATACCATTAATTATAATATAAATAAACAAATGAATAAATAGAATAAACAAAAAAATCATTAAAACATCCAGGGTTTTTATCTATGAAATAAAAAGAGGGGTCAGTTCCAGTTTCATGTATACTGACCATCATTACTGCTGTACTGTAATAAACTCTATTGAAGGCCGACTGATGAAAAGGTCGGGGATACATTTACCACAGTAGATTCAGTGGTTATATGAGCCCATAATTCATATTCATATTAAATATTTTGGCAGTAAAGTCACCCCTGGGCAGCTCCAGTTCTGGGCAGACAGAGTCGCTACTGTCAGCATGTGCCGTATGTCATATATGGAGGCTGAAAAAGTGACGCAGTTTAACATCCAAACTTCAGACGGAGACAGGCTGCCAAAATTCGGGACTGTCACCACAAAATGGGGACATCTCGAGGCTAATGTAGCTAACAAGTAATGGAAGCTAATAAGTATGTACGCTGATGTATGCAATTTCTGATGCTTTATGACATGAACCATGTTTTGCAGAAATGTAAATTATAAGTTCTTTCATTGCAGCATCTTAACTGTGCATGGAGCTCTGACTGTATTTGAAATGTTCAGTTTAAAGAGCAACTAAAAAAAAAATAGTAAAAAAAGGTGGTGTGTTGGTGTGTGCTGCGCTGGTCTGAGTGGATCAGACACAGCAGTGCTGCTGGAGTTTTTAAACACCTCAGTGTGACTGCTGGACTGAGAACCAAAAATATCCAGCCGACAGTGTCCTGTGGGCAGCGTCCTGTGACCACTGATGAAGGACTAGAGGATGACCAACACAAACTGTGCAGCAGCAGATGAGCTATCGCCTCTGACTTTACATCTACAAGGTGGACCAACAAGGTAGGAGTGTCTAATAGAGTGGACAGTGAGTGGACACAGTGTTTAAAAACTCCAGCAGCACTGCTGTGTCTGATCCACTCGTACCAGCACAACACACACTAACACACCACCACCACGTCAGTGTTACTGCAGTGCTGAGAATGATCCACCACCCAAATAGTACCTGCTCTGTGAGGGTCCATGGGGGTCCTGACCACTGAAGAACAGGGTAACAGAGTATGCAGAGAAACAGATGGACTACAGTCTGTAACTGTAGAACTACAGAGTGAAACTATATGGTCAGTCGGTTGGTGTATACAAAATCATTTTTAAGGTTCTCTCTATTGTGAGGAGTCCGTCCCAAACCCAAACCTGTAAATTTACACTTGAGAAAATAATACTTACTTTTAAAAAAAGAAATTTAAGTATGTTTTTCATCTAAAAAGAAGCTGAACGATTTAGATTTATCAAGAGTTTAATTTTGAAATTAAAAATGCAGTCTTACATTTTCATGTCATTACCGAAACACAGAATCTTAGTCTGTAGGCGGAGGCTTATTTTAGCCACGCCCCTGCATTTTAGAGCAGAGAGGCTGCATCCCTGTCCCTCATGGCCACATGGTGAGCAGTTAGATCCCATTGTTTTGAAGTAAATGTGTCCCAAAGTCTGAAAATCAGTGAGGAACATTAAGAATCGTCATATTTTCTGCAGTTCAGCACTTTTTAGTGTTTTAATGTAAAATATGATGATTTTCTGTGTGAACAGCTGTTCAGAGCTGTGTTTGCTGGTCATGAACTGAGTTTCTGAGCTCAAAATGAACTAAAATTGTCACTGAAACAGTCACTACTGACACATCTGGTACAGTTTGGTAGAGTTATGATTGTTTTGCTAGTGACAAAATGGAATGTTCAGTCATTAGTTTTAATAAAACAATCATAATTGAGGTTTAGAGTCACTCAGAGCAAAAGGATTTTAGTCCAAAGTCCAAATCATTCAAAAGTCCTAAATGTGTTTCAGCTCTGACTCTGAACCAGTTCAACAGAATCATCCAGATCGATTTTTCTGTGTAATTTACTTCACTGTAATGTGCTTTTCTAGATGCAGCACTGCTTCCGTTCTGCTCGTGCGGCCTGTATGAACACTCATCTGTTCATACGAGCTACTGAAATGAAAAGCAAGACGTTCCAGGTCGGCTTTGGAGGGAAACTGGGCAAATCAGATTTTTCTGAAACTAGTTTTTGGCCTTGCTTTGCTCTTACAGAGCAGTGCGGCGGTAGATAGAGGGGCTAGTGTTACAGTGTTGAATGAAAATGTTGCTGGCAAAGCTGGACAAAAGCTCCATGCTGTCTGACTCACTGTGCCGGATGTAGTTAAGTAAAAAAGATGCTCTGATGACTCAGCTCTCACTATACACACCCGACACGGACGCAGTGATGGTGTGGAACCTCCAGCAGCGTTCCCAGGCACTCCCTCACGGCCAGAAATACTCCACAATGTGGTCTAGTGCTGAACAGTGCATCGTTTGTTAATCCCTATAGTCAGTGTGTGAAATACCACCCAGCATTCAGGGGGTCCCGTGTTGTCTGTCTGCTAACTCTCTTTCCACAGCGGCGCTGATGATTCAGTGTCAATAAATGTTTATCAGCTGTTCTTCTGTAGAGTCTCTGTTCTAGTGCGGTTCTGCGCTCTTCCTCACAGTAACTGAGATCTTCCTCGTCTCCTCTTCTGTCTTCAGTGTGAGAAATGAGGAACAGTCACTCTTCACTCCAAACTCTTGGGAAACTGGGCGAGTTTTCAGATTTACAGATCTGCTGCAGCTCATTGTAAAGTTTTTCAGAGGAATCCGGGCAGAGTTACAGTTTCTAGGCTATGAAGGACCAACTGGGTGAACCAGTCTGCTACAGCGCCACCCTGAGGCAGAGCAGAGCTGCAGCTCTAGTTAGTTAAGAACACCAGAGACAGAAGCTGATTGTGGGTGAAGCAGATAAACAATGAGCTTCACTGAATCTGGATTTGAGGGTCATAATGTCATAATCAATCTATTTTAAGGGACTTTCAGGGGATCCAAGAGATTGATTATGGGGTCCTGGACTGGAATAGTGATATTGGCCTTTGCAATACTGACATCGCAGAAAGCTATAATATGCAAATGAGCTTCTAACCAATCAGAGTGTTGTTTACTGTGTGCTGTAAAAAAAAATTCTGACCAATCAACAGCTCCAAATTAGTTTCTGTGGGTGTATTTATGAATTCATATAGTATCCTAATGAATTTAATGAGCTACAGTTATATATAAAAGTTAGAACACCTCCAATCAAATTCCAAGTTTTTGTTGATTTTCTAAGTGAAAATGAGTTAACATTCTCTACAGGAAGACTTTAAGGTGCTTTGTCTGTGAATATTTGTGCCTATTTACTTGCTGAGTTTAACATACTGGAAAAAAATAAAACACAAAATTGATAAAATGTGCAATAACCAGCTCTAAATGTAGGTATTGTGATATAAACTGAGTCTGTTCTACAGTTTCTCATTAGGCTGAATGAATAACCGGCTCTAAATGTAGGTATTGTGATATAAACTGACTCTGTTCTACAGTTTCTCATTAGGCTGAATGAATAACCGGCTCTAAATGTAGGTATTGTGATATAAACTGACTCTGTTCTACAGTTTCTCATTAGGCTGAATGAATAACTGACTCTAAATGTAGGTATTGTGATATAAACTGAGTCTGTTCTACCGTTTCTCATTCTTATCAGTCATACTCAGCTTGGCTTGGATTTACTGAGAGTGTGGAATCTCGCGGTGTGTGTTCAGGACGTCCTGAGGACACACATCTCTCATTAACACACACGCACTGATTGTTTCTTTCCACCACAAGAGCAGGAGCCAAAACACTCAACAGCTGGACTTCTTATTCATCTTTTCTCCAACCATTTAAAATTAAATGTCTTTCTCATATGATGTTGCATGCGAAGTGTAGCTAATACAGTGACGCAAACTACAAGGGAGGAGTTTTGAAAAAAAGTGGCCAGTGGGTGGAGCTACAAGGGAGGGGTTTCTAATAAAGTGGCCAGTGTGTGGAAATACAAGGGAGGGGTTTCTGATAAAGTGGCCAGTGGGTGGAGCTACAAGGGAGGGGTTTCTAATAAAGTGGCCAGCGGGCAGAGCTACAAGGGAGGGGTTTCTAATAAAGTGACCAGTGGGCAGAGCTACAAGGGAGGGGTTTCTGATAAAGTGGCCAGTGGGTGGAAATACAAGAAAGGGGTTTCTAATAAAGTGGCACGTGGGTGGAGCTAAAAGGGAGGGTTTTCTTTGCAGCAACTACAGTTTTTAACTGTAAACCTACAAAGGGCACTGTATGTTAGGTGTTTCTGATATAAAGGCCAATGAGTGTATCTATGAGGTAAGAGTACTGAATAAACTGGAAAATCGGTGTGAGTTGATATGTGTATTAGTAGATGAGCTGACAGACGAGTGTTTAGTGACTCACAGGCGAACCACACCCTGAGACTGACTCACACACACACACTCAGGAATTTGCTGGAATAGAATCGTCTTTCAGGACATTCTCAGTCAGCAGGGTTCTGCTGAAACGTAACTCAGTTAGGGGCAGGCGGGATGGCTGAAATGTAATATTGTGATAATTAAAGATCTTCACTATATACAACACACCCATCATTTACTTAATATTCAGTCAAAGCAGACATTAAATACAACTTATCCAGGAGATATTTTCTGAGGAGATTAGATATCAGATAACCCACTTGTGAAAGGCAGGAGAAAGTCAAAGGAAAACTGATTAAAAGCTACAGAGAAAATGTGGCTCTTAACAACAACCTGGAAGACCTGGTGGACCCCAAAACTGCCCCCATCAGATAAACAGCACTAAAAGCTTTCATCTTTGAGAGAGAGGAGAAAATCAAGCTGCTTCAGATCTGAAAACATCCACAGGTGTTTCTGTCCATCCTTCCACTGTGAGAAGACGACTCAGCGCTGTGGGTCTGAAAGGATGTGTAGCTGATCAAGAAGAACCTCACTGAGAAAAGGAGACGGACACATCAAACAAAGAAGCTGAACGATGGACTGACCACCCCAGAGTCCAGACCTCAACACCACTGAATGTGTTTGATTACTTCAGAAAATGATCAACCAGCTTCTAAGACTGAACTTTGGAGGTGTGTCTGCAGATTCTTTGAGGAGCTGAAAGTGAGGACTCTGGATCAGCTTCAAGCTAAAGGCCTGAAGGAATCATTGGAACTGGTCACTGTATGAAAAACTGTGAACAGGCATGATGTTCATGGAAGGCTCTTCAAAAAAACATCGCTGTATGCTTGAGGTTTGCCAAAGCTTTACCCTCCAAAACACTGCTGTTTTGTGGACGAATGAAACTAAGTTTGAACTGTGCAGCACTACGTAGGGCCAGTGTGTGAAATACCCCCTAGCATTCAAGGGGTCCCGTGTTGTCTGTCTGCTAACTCTCTCTCCATAGCGCCGCTGATTCTTCAATGTCAGTAAATGTTTGTTTTATCAGTTGCTCTTCTGTAGAGTCTCTGTTCTAGTGCGGTTCTGCGCTCTTCCTCACAGTAACTGAGATCTTCCTCGTCTCCTCTTCTGTCTTCAGTGTGAGAAATGAGGAACAGTCACTCTTCACTCCAAACTCTTGGGAAACTGCAGCTCTAGTTAGTTAAGAACACCAGAGACAGAAGCTGATTGTGGGGGAAGCAGATAAACAATCAGCTTCACTGAATCTGGATTTGAGGGTCTGTTTTCTACATATGGCCAGCATAACAACATTGTTGATCAAGTTGACCTTCAGGGACCCCCCAGAATTTTGATTTTGACAAGAGGTTAATTAGAGGGTATTTCACCCCTCACATACGGCGTAAAAAAGGCGCTGCATACCAACATGACAACCTCAACCCAGCGGTAAAGTATGTTGGAGGGAGAGTCATAACTTGGGCCCGGACCAATCGCCGTTGTTGAGGGAAAAATGATTCCCAAGTTTATCAAGGTATCCTGCAGGATCATGTCAGGATGAATATCCGCCAGCTGAAGCTTAGTAAAAGCTGGGTGATGCAGCAGGACAATGACCCTAAACACAGAAGCAAATCTGCTAATCTAGAGCCCAGACCTTAACCCATTAGAGATGCTGTGGAATGACCTCAAGAGAGTCGTTCACACCAACCATCTGAGGAATATGGCTGAGCTGAAGCAGGTCTGTAAGGAAGAATGATCCAGTGTTCCTCCAGAACATGCTGCAGGTCTGGTCCACAGCTACCATAAGCACGTGTTCAAGGTTATTGCTGCCAAAAGAGGTTATTAAATCTAAGGGTTCACTTACTTTTTACACCAGCGCTGTTAATTTTTAATCGGTTTGCATAATAAAGACATTAATTGTTTGTTTGTTATTAGCTTTAACACATTGTCCTTGTCTATACTTGTGATTTGGATGATCACAAATCACATTTTATGACCAATTAATGCATAAACTTGTCCAAGGGGTTCACATACTTTTTGCCACTGTATATTTATGATATAATAAATAATATGATATAATATATAAGGTTATATATAAGATATATGCTTTATATATCCTTTACCTTAATTATGTTTATTTCATCAAAAATGGTTGGAGATTATTTTTTTACTATCAAAACAATCATAACTCGACCCAAACTTTACCAGATGTGTCAGTAGTGACTGTTTCAGTGACAATTTTAGTTCATTTTGAGCTCAAAAACTCAGTACATGACCAGCAAACACAGCTCTGAAAATCATCATATTTTACATTAAAACACTAAAAAGTGCTGAACTGCAGAAAATATGACGATTCTTAATGTTCCACACTGATTTTCAGACTTTGGGACACATTTACTTCAAAACAATGGGATCTAACTGCTCACCATGTGGCCATGAGGGACAAAATAAGGGCTAAAATAAGACTCCGCCCATAACCTAAAGGTATACGTGTTTTGTTTTCATTTTAAAAGAAATATAAAATCTTTAAAAAAAAACATAAAAAAAAAAATAAAAATACTTTTATAAGTGTAAAATTAGGAGGTAATGTTTGGGGCAGACTCCTCCCAATAGAAAGTACCCTATATATGATGACTGTATATATTTAGTTTATTACTATTTCTATCAAAGTCTTCATTTTAAATAGATCAGAACATAATCCATTTAAATATATAAGATTTAAATATTTCAATTTGGTTTTATTATAAATATAAATTGTTTTAATTTACTATGGGAGTGCAGTAACTAATTTGGTAGAATGGTCCATAAATATATCGCTGCTGTCGGAACAAAACCTTGTACCTCCATTTTTGTTGTTTCTCAGTTTTTGATATAATTTGAAAATGCCTGTTGCTCTTTACATTGTGGGTAAATTTTATGATGAATCAAACGGCCTAAAATGACTTGGAAAAACGTCTGGTTCCATTGACTTACATTAAAAGTAAAGTAGATTTTTTCCTTCTCCTGTAAAGTTACCATTTTGGAGATATGAGGTTTGTTCTGACAACAGAGATATATACACCGATCAGGCATAACATTCTGACCACCTCCTTGTTTCTACATAATTAAAATATGTTTTTGTTATGACTGGTAAACAAATAATAACAGTTAGTTAAGGTTACTTAAGTCAGCCAGCTAAGTGGCTTCCACACATTGTTCATCACTGTAGGTCCTGCTGAAATACTGTACCCAGAGTGGTAATTGGCTCGGCTCCACCTGTGGTCAGGGTCGGTTAGAAGCCCAGCAGAGCTCTGAGACAGTTTGTGTGAACAGTGTGAGATGCGCCAGCAGAAATAATAGAAAGTGTCAAAAGTAAGTGCTGACAGAAAACCATGAAGGAGAGAAAAAGGGGCGGAGCTGTTTGGTTTCCGGCTGGATCAGTTGGACACATTGAGGCCTTTAGTCATGATCTGAGAGAGAGAGAGAGAGAGAGAGAGAGAGAGAGAGAGAGAGAGAGAGAGAGAGAGAGCGTACTGAAGCCCTGCAGTCACTCACACTAACACTACACGCCAAAGATGTTTACACAACATTAACTCTGTAAAAATAAACGTGGACGTTGTCTAACGGACAGTAATGTGTTTCTAGCAGTGCTGTGTGTGTAAGTGATTGTTAATGTTTTTACTGATCCACCTGATTCTTTCCACTTATGATGTTTGTGTGGGTTTATGTATCAAAAACAGCCACAATTAAACTTTACATGACATTTTCTAACCTCTCTGTATCCCTTTATCCCTGTAGGTGCTGTGCTTTTGATGCTGATATATGTAAATGTTCTGATTGGCTGCCCTGTATTGTGCTTCATTCAGAAAGCAGTTCAGGCTTGTAGGCTGAATGGGCGGGGCTAAACTGATGTATGCAGAATGGGCGGGGCTAAACTGCTGTATGCAGAATGGGCGGGAGTAAACTGCTGTAGGCTGAGTGGGTGGGGCTAAACTGCTGTAGGCTGAGTGGGTGGGGTTAAACTGCCGTAGGATAAATAGGTGGGGCTAAATTTCTCTACTCTGAATGGGCGGGGCTAAAAGTCTGTAGGTTAAATGGGTGGAGCTAAACTGCTGTAGGCTGAATGGGTGGAGCTAAACTGCTGTAGCTGAATGGGTGGGGCTAAACTGCAGTAGGCTAAATAGGTGGGGCTAAATTTCTCTAGTCTGAATGGGCGGAGCTAAAGGTCTGTAGGCTAAATGGGTGGAGCTAAATTGCTGTAGGCTGAATGGGTGAAGCTAAAAGTCTGTAGGCTGAATGGGCGGGGCTAAACTGCTGTAGGCTGAGTGAGTGGGGCTAAATGTCTGTAGGCTGAATGGGCGGGGCTACATTTCTCTAGTCTGAATGGGCGGAGCTAAAAGTCTACAGCAGTTTAGCTACCCCCATTCAGCCTACAGCAGTTTAGCCCCACCGATTCAGCCTACAGCAGTTGCTGGTGAGGCTAAACTACTGTAAACTGCTTTTTTTATTTATTTTATTGTATTTATTTTTATATTTCTTCTTATTACAGGTATGTAACTGGAGGTCAGTAGCTGTGGTGTTTCTATTTCTTCAGACTGGTCTGCTGTGAAAGTTAAAGCTGGTAGAAATTGCCCACGGTGTCAGGTGCCGTCCGCTGGTTTTGTTTGTATAACAGTGAAGGCACGCAGACTGTTTTCCAGTTTATATAAAGCATAAAATTGACTTAATAACAAAGGCATGTGGATAGACCACGCTGAGCTTTTATAAGACAAAAAATTTCTTAACAAAAATATTTATCTTCAGTTTTCGTCTCATTCCATCCTCTTGTCCCGAAATTTACTCTGGACAGGAGCCTTTTAGAAACTGGACGGCTCCTTTTAAAACCCTCCACAGAAACAGCGAATTCTCCATTCCACCTTAAATGGTCCTCCAGTTACATTCTGGCTCCAGAACCCAGCAAACATGACGTCATGCAGTTAGCACCATGCTAATCGGTGGGGTATAAGCTTTTTATTACTTTTTAGCTACACTAGCTTTATAGCTCCAGTGCTAACACTAAATGTCAAGTATGAAGTGAAGATAAAAGACATTTTAAATGTAGATTAAGTGTCCTTCACAATAATCTGGTACATTTTTCAGTTACATAACTGAAAAAAAAAGAACATTAAAAATCAATCACCACTTAGAAAACATCATAACTACACTTTACCTTCAAATATAATCACTGAAATATTTCAGAATTCAATTATTTTGCATTATTGTGTGAATCTGTCTGGCATCTCATGCTTCAAATGTCCTTTTATTTAAATGAATCGTACATTAAAGGTTGTGAAACAAAGGCTTCAGTTCAGTCCGTCTTCAACAGCATCCTGATCATCTCAACTAGCTGAAACGCACAGAAAGAAAAAAGTAAATTTTGTTGTTTCCCTTTATTTTCAATACTGTGATACGGAGTGACGAGGTCACTTTCAGAGCACAACCATTTTACCCAGACTACAGATTTGAAGTAAACAATTGATTAAAAGGTTAATTTAATAAGTAAACCATTAGGATAGCATGCCATCAGCATGAATGCTAGTTAACCACGTTTTATGTATTTGCTAGTTCTATGCTAAAAAAGCAACACTGTTATTCATTTTAGTCAATATCAGTAAATAACTCCTGTAATAAATGTAATATTATTCCTGAAATAGCTTATTTTTTGAATAGTTAACTGCATATTTTCTTAGATTCAGAGTTGAAAAAGGCTAAAGAAAAAAAAACGTTTAAAAAGTTACATGGGCTAAATGGCACCTCAATCATGGAATTATTTGTTATTAATTAAAAAAATAATAATATTGTATTTATATTTTGTATAGCATTTCAGTTTTTTCTCTTCCTGCATACAGATAAAAGGCCGCTACACTCAAGCTAAGCTGTTGTGGTAGGATTGCTAGGCTAGTACGCTAACAATACAAATGATTTTCCCACTTTTTTTAACTTCCAGCAAAGTACCAGAACATTTGGCACCAGAAAACTGGTTTTCCTTATTGCCCATTGATCTAGTACCAAAGGTTCCAGTTGATCTAGTACCAAAGGTTCCAGTTTAATGGTTTTTGCTACCAACAGGACCTGATGGTACTCAAGATGTGCTCCTATGTCTTTGCTAACACTTGCAGCTGAAGCTAACGATAATTCAGCGAATCCTTTTCTTTTCCAGGTGAAGATAAAGTCACAATCACTGTTGCATCTCCATAACAGCGTCAGAATGCTGCATGTTGATGTGTTGATCACTATTTTAGTATAATTGTAATAATTGTACAGAGTTCACTAAGGAGACATGAGCTAGCTATCTAATGCTAATGTTATTGATGATGCTAGCTTCCACAAAACCAATGTTTTGCTCATATTTTTATGCTCGTCAGAGAAAAATGAAAGTTTTGTTTGTCTCTGTACCTGAATAGTGTAGGTACCTCTGTAAGTGTGAGTGGAGAACAGTGCAGTACATCTTTATATCAGCCAATAAGTTAAGCTAACTAGCAAATAAAGTGGCTAATTAGCCAAATTAGAGGCTTTACAGTGGCAAAAATGTCCAAAAAAGACCAGAATTAGAACTGTATGTTCTGTTGGTTCTAATCTGGGTCAGTTATTGATTTTGAATGTGCAGTGAAAAAACGCCCGAAAGGAACTGAAGAGCAAACATTACAGTATGTTTTCTGCAGGCAACACTATTGCCTAAATTCTTAAATATTATTGATATTATTAATACTGATGTCAGTAATTAACAAATCTCATTTTCTATAGCCTGACGTTTAAAAATATTAATATCATTAATAATAATAATAATATTGTCATTAATGAACAATGATGTGATTTTCCATTCTAGTATACATTTTACAATATTTTGCAGCTAAACAACACTATAGTCAACTACCAAAATAATAATAATAATAATAATAATAATAATAATAATAATGCTGCAATCAATTAATATACATATTATAGCATTTTGCAGGTAAGTTACACTACAGTCTAATAACAAAATATTAATATCATTAAAATGATGCCATCAGTTTATGTACATATCATGTTTTGCAGGTAAGTGATATAAATGCTTAACAACAAAACAATAACAATATCATTGTCAATAATGTCATTAATTAGTAATTAGATGTATATTGTAATGTTTTTACAGTAAGGTAATTAAGTTTTCATTCTTATATGCATATTTGTGGTATATCTACACTTATGTTTGTCTTCCAGTTTAGTTGAGGTGAAGGTGGGGGTCACTTATCTGCGAGGTCAGAATGTCATGTCTGGTTTGTTTGAAGTCTCCGCTGCGTCTTTCTGAGCTGCAGGTACAGTTTCTCTCTCAGGATGTGACTCACTGTGTCTCTGCCCTGAAAATAAAGCCGCACTGCATTCACTTCTATGAAAAGTGCACAGCTGAGATTCAAACCACAGACTCAGGTGTAAACCACACTTCTGGACTTCAAAGGTCAAATGTTTGGGGACACTTTGCTCGAAGTTTTAATTTTCTGACCGTTGCTTTTTAATGAAAGTGATGAAAATCCACATAAATGTTTATTTTATTGTATCTGATCTCGTTTTCTTCTGAATAAAAATGACAAGGCTTTGATTTAATAACAAAGAAACACGATCATCTGAGGTGTCCCCAAACTTTTGGCAGGCAGTGTATGTAGCGAACATTAGAATTTCACCAAATCGTTCGTGCTACTGTATGACGCCACAAGCTGGCTGAACCGGCTTGCGTTGCATAACAGTTATTTATTAATAAAACATATGAAAATGTCTGGACAGGCTGAGAGGCGTGCAGCTCCAGTGAGTGTGAGCTAAATGCTTCTGAACAAACTCTCACACTTATTCAGCTCTGTTAACATCAGTGTCCGACGCAGCCGGCCAAGCTTTCTGAATGGCCACTTTAATAGAAACGGCCACATTTGGCATGGAGATACCGTGATGAGCAGTAGACCAGTCCATATGAGAAATGATCAGTAAATCAGTATTTCAGATCTAATATTCTCCTGCAAAAACCAGCCTTCAGACTGAGTCACCCTCTTCAAGAATCAGTACAGTGTAAAAAATGCAACTTTCTGACTTAAATAAACTAGATTACTCATCTTTTATATTCACTGAACTTCTAATAATAACAGAACAGAAAAATAATGTGTGTTCTACATTTGTTAAGTTGTTATTTGAAGTCAAAATTAACATAAAGAGTTTAGGGTGTGGTAGATCAGGAAAAATGTTGAATAATTTACATTAATTACTGAATAATTAATAGCAGATACTAAATACTTCATAGTAGATACTGAATAAAATAATAGCTTAATTTCTATAATTGCTTGTTTCTCCTGCAGGATTAGATGTGAGACGTGGGGAGTTTTATTCGTCCGTCCTCTCTGCAGGTCTCTGAGGTCCAGCGCTCTCTTTTGGTCCGTTTAGCAGCATCAGTCTCCAGAACAGGCTAAATTTGGCCTAAATTTGGGCCGGGCCGGCCCTCTTTACCCACACTCAGTCCGCTCGCTCAGGCTGGACGCAGCACAAGTGGGTCGAGCTGTGGGTTAACGCGGCGTTTTGTTTCTCGGGGTTATTCGAGGCTGAGTAATGCCTTTCACTGTGCTAATTGGTTACAGTCTTGATCGCATTTGCCAAAAATTAATCAACACCTCCTCTCGCTCACTTCTGGAGAACAGAGTTTCTCCGAGAGGGATTCAGATCTAACTTCCAGCACGAACATTCAGATGAAAATGAAATAAATATGGATAATATGGCTTCATTTGTCCTGCTTCACTCTCTGAATAGAGTTAGTCTGAGGAAGCCTCTGTCACTGGGTTTGTGTTTGAGGTTGTTTATTGTTTATAATACAGCTCAGCTGGAGATTTCTCCATGTTTATCTTCACCATCTGCATCTCACTCATTAAAACTGTCAATAGTATCTACTATCAATTATTCAGTATCTACTATGAATTGTTCAGTATCCATTATGAATTATTCAGTATTTGCTATTAATTATTCAGTATCTACTATAAATTATTCAGTATCTACTATGAATTATTCAGTATCTGCTATGAATTATTCAGTATCTACTATAAATTATTCAGTATCTACTATGAATTATTCAGTATCTACTATGAATTATTCAGGATCTACTATGAATATTCAGTGTCTACTATAAATTTTTCAGTATCTACTATGAATTATTCAGTATCTACTATGAATTATTCAGTAACTACTATGAATTATTCAGTATTTACTACGGAATATTCAGTATTTACTATGAGTTACTCAGTTACTACTATAAAATAATTAGAATCTACTATGAATATTCAGTATCAACTATGAATTATTCAGTTTTTATACTATGAATTATTCAGTTTTTATACTATGAATTATTCAGTATCTACTATGAATTATTCAGTAACTACTATGAATTATTCAGTATTTACTACGGAATATTCAGTATTTACTATTAGTTACTCAGTTACTACTATAAAATAATTAGAATCTACTATGAATATTCAGTATCAACTATGAATTATTCAGTTTTTATACTATGAATTATTCAGTATCTACTATGAATTATTCAGTCAGTATTATGAATTATTAAGTATTATGAATTATTCAGTCAGTTCTCTGAAGCTGCAGTGTAATGTCCGTGGTTCTGCGAGTGAGGAACAGTGTTCTAGAGTGTGAGAGTGTTGGGTGTGTGCGGTACCGTGGTGGCTGCAGAATGCATCAGTAACCTCATATTCCTGCTTTAATATTTATAGACGCAGGTCTGGACTGTTGATGTGAGTGTCTGAGAGAGAGAGTGGGAGATCTCGGGGGGCCATGGTGTGAGGGTCCATCTGACTGATTTACGCTCCTCAGACCGAGGGGAGTATTTCTGGACCGTTACCTCGGTGGTCTACACCGCTGTCTGAGTGGGCTGCGTGTATGACTGTACTGGTGTTAAATCTGCTGCTATGTGTGAGTTTATCTGTAAATACATTAGTGCTGGACTGTTAAATGGAAATATGTAATTGTGATTTTTCTGCACTGTGATTGTGAGTTAAGATCATTTTTCATAACTGAAGCCCAGGCCTCTCAGATATCTTACCCAGCATGATTACTAATGTGTTTTTATCCTACAGGAGCTGTGGCTGTGTCGTCAGATAGGCTGCACCCGCAGTGTCTGACTGTTTCTGACTGGTTGAAACATCAGTCTGTAAATATTACAACTATTTCACATTGTTATTTTACTGTTTTTAACGACTGACAAAACATATTTATTGTAAGTGATATTGTACTCACTGAAAAAGTACCAGTGCTGATTCTGATTATGACCAGTGTGTAATCATCACTGTGCACATAAATGTAATCAGTTATTAATTAAGCCAGGTATAGATCGGTCATTAGTTTAGGTCAGTAATTAGTATATTTCAGTCATTAGTCTAGGTCAGCTATTAGTATAGGCCATTTTTAGTCTAGATGAGTTACTAGTATAAGTCAGTTTTTAGTCTGGGTCAGTTATTAGTATAGGTCAGTCATTGATCTATGTCAGTTATTAACAGAAGTCAGTTATTAGTCTAGGTCAGCTATTAGTATAAGTCAGTTTTTAGTCTAGGTCAGTTATTAGTCTAGGTCAGCTATTAGTATAGGCCATTTTTAGTCTAGATGAGTTATAAGTCAGTTTTTAGTCTGGGTCAGTTATTAGTATAGGTCAGTCACTGGTCTAGGTCAGTCATTAGTCTAGGTCAGTTATTAACAGAAGTCAGTTATTAGTCTAGAACAGCTATTAGTATAAGTCAGTTTTTAGCCTAGGTCAGTTATTGGTCTAGGCCAGATATTAGTTTAGGTCAGCGATTAGTATAGGCCATTTTTAGTCTAGATGAGTTATTAGTATAAGTCAGTGCATAGTACAAGTTAGTAAGTAGTATAGGTCAATAATTAGTCTGGGCCAGTTATTGGTATAGGTCAGTTATTAGTCTAGATCAGCTATTAGTATAAGTCAGTTATTAGTCTAGGTCAGTTATTAGTCTAAGCAAGTTATAAGTCTTAGTCTATTATTAGTTTAGGTCAGTTATTAGTCTAAGTAAGTTATAAGTCTTAGTCTGTTATTAGTCTAGGTCAGTTATTAGTCTAAGTAAGTTATAAGTCTTAGTCTGTTATTAGTTTAGGTCAGTTATTAGCACTTTAGCTTTGCCTACTCCATCCTAAATATCCTTCTAATAGAGAGAGAGAGCGAGAGAGAGAGAGAGAGAGAGAGAGAAAGAGGAGAAAGAGAGAGAGAGAGAGGGGGGGGAGAAAGACAGAGAGAGAGAGAGAGAGAGAGAGAGAAAGAGGAGAAAGACAGAGAGAGAGAGAGAGAGAGAGCGAGAGAGAGAGAGAGAGAGAGAGAGACTTTTTCTTTCTCGTCCCTGTTATAAACAACACATATTCAATAGGTTTTATTTTATTATTACATATACTTTTATATTATTTATTGATAATTAACACTTTCTCTTCTTAATTGTTGCATTATCATATTAACCCTGGTTTGTATTTAGATTTATTTATTTTCTTGTTTGTTTTTTTATTAACTTTTAATATATAGATCATTTAGTTGTGTGACAATACAAATGTAAATTTATCATGTCAATAAAGCAAACTTGAACTTGAACTTGACCTTGAGAGAGGGAGAGAGAGAGGAAAAAGGCAGAGAGAGAGAGCGATAGAGAGAGAGAGGGAGAGAGAGGGAGAGAGAGTGAGAGAGTTAGAGCAAGAGAGCGAGAGAGAGAGAGAGAGAGAGAGAGAGAGAGAGAGAGAGAGAGAGAGAAAGAGAGTGAGAGAGTGATAGAGTGAGAGCGAGAGAGAGCAAGAGAGAGAGAGAGAGGGAGGGAGAGAGCGAGAGAGAGAGAGAGAGAGAGAGAGAGTGAGAGACAGAGAGAGAGAAAGAGAGTGAGAGAGTGATAGAGTGAGAGCGAGAGAGAGCAAGAGAGAGAGAGAGAGGGAGGGAGAGAGAGTGAGAGAGTGAGAGCGAGAGAGAGCAAGAGAGAGAGAGAGAGGGAGCGAGAGGAGGATGTTTTGGTGAAGCAGGCTGCTTAATATAGTCAGGCATTCTCAGTATTTGTCGCTGCGCTCTGAAAGCTCAGCGATGCGACCTGCAGCACTAACAGGCCTGTGTTTATGAAGGACCTCCAAACTCTCACTGCACTAATATCCTCCTGCAGAGCTCATCACTGTGAAACCGCACTGACTCACTGCGTACAGTAAACAGCAGCCATAAAACAGCCAAACATGGCTATAGCGAGCACTTAGCAGATTAGCAACACAGGGAGCACTCGAGCCTCAGGAGCTGCCAGAGGCCGTCTAATGAACACCTCATCGAGAGCCCTCAGCGTCCAGCTGTTATCCAATTAGTTCATGTCTATTTAAAGCCTGTTTAAAGGGGTATTTTTTAAAGGTATGACAGGCGGAGTTTAGGCGTGAGCTTCCTCTGACACTGTGTAAGACACAGCAAACCATACGAGACACTTAAGACCAGCTGTTAAAGTCACAGTGAAACTCAAACATCACTTCTCCACATTGCTGAGGTGTAGAGTAGCGGCTATTTACTCCTGCTTACCGAACTTACAGGGAAATTCCACCAATTTATCAAAAATTCAGCATAATTAAAACGGTTAAGATGTAAACCGAGTTGTTCAGAGTGGTTTGGTGTGAAACGCTCTGTTCTAGATAAACTTACCGTGTCAGAATTGTTCACAGTGGTGGTGATAGGAACCAGACGTCCACCTCTAAAAGCTCCCTCACAGAAAGTTACTACATGAAATGGTTATGAATTCACGATGACACATTGTTTTATAATAGTTTTGAGGAGATTTTGCCCTTTAAATTTACAAAGATATACAAGCTTGGCACTCTAACAACCTTTTTGGTGCTATACAGAACCAGATACAACACATTCTCCATCAATCTGAAGAACCATTTCACCATGCAGAGAACCATTTTAGCATGCAGATGAAGAACCATCTTTTTAAGGGTGCATTTGGAATCTACATGAGCCCCAGTCTGCCTCCTCCAGTCGCCTCAGCGGCGGTGGTGGTGAATACGTATACAGTATCGGTTTGCGCAGGTCGTGCTGGAGCAGTTTATGAGGTGACGTTAATGAGTTACTGCAGCCTTTTTCTGAACATCTCAATGAAGCTCAGGGTGAACCCACAGCGAGGTCAGAAACCTGAGGAGCAGGGAGAGAGAGAGAGAGAGAGAGAGAGACAGAGAGAGAGACAGAGAGAGAGAGAGAGAGAGAGAGAGAGAGTCACAATTAGCAACCTGCTACCATTACTGCCATGCACTCAGATACAGTATAATACAGTATAATACAGTATGATGTACTTTATTGGTCCTGCGAGGGAAATTTGTCACTTTGCTGCTTAACTATGCCCATTCTGGAAACAGCACAGCGCCACCTGGGGCCTTGCCCAGGGGCACAACCAGATATACCTGGTCAGTCATGAGATTTGAACCCACAACCTTCCGGTTGATGGCTCACCTCTCTTTCTGCCAGGTTAAAGGCCTATATGTGTGTATAAAACAGTATAATACAGTATAATAGAGTACAGCACAGTATAATACTGTATAATACTGTATAGCACAGTACAATACAGTACAATACAGTACAATACAGGGGTTCGGTTCCCCACCCAGCAGGCGCACCTTACTACACTGTAAAAAAACAACATCTCAATTAAATATTATAAGTTAAATGTAGTCAATATGTCTAATACTTCTCATTATGAGGCGGCTATAAGAATATTATACAATTATTCCACCTTTTTCTGTATGTTTCTGCTTGTTTTGATGGATTTTATCTAGTAAAAGTGTCTTATTACAGTGGAAAAGTGTTTTAGTTGTTTTGAGAAACAGTATAATATCCATGATATTGTTGATTTTTAAGTAAAATAAGTTAACACACACTTTTCTGCACATTTTAGTGCACAATTTCTGTTTATTTGCTGAGTTTAACACACTAAACATGACATTTTATTGTTTTTCTCCAATGGTTTAAATTCAGTAAACAAACAGTAACGGCGCATTTAAATAAATAAATAAATAAATAAATAAATAAATAGGCTACTGTGCAGTATTTAAAAATTGTTCATTTTGTTTGCATTTTTTCGATCTCTGTGTTAAAAGTGCACAAACAAGAGTTATTTTTTTAGTTTTTGTCCACATTTTAACTTCTTTTCAGACATATTTTTAAATATATTTTACTTAATAATAATGTCTTTTTCCGTTGGCATCTTTCTTGAAATAAACAAAATTATCTTCAATATTTCTTAAAACAAGTAAAACAATCTGCCAATGGAGTGAAACACTTTCGCTGGATAAACTTACTCACAACAAGCAACAATGTACAGAAACAGGTGGAATAATCTCATAATATTCTCGCAATGAGAAATATTAGATTTATTGGCTACATTTAAGATGTTTTCACTTGATAATAGGTTGTTTTCATGATACGAAGAACCCTTTAATCATACAAACGGCTCTTTAGGTGTTCATCGTACTATACAGACCAAATGGGTTACTAAAGAACCCTTGAAGAACCATGTTTCTGAGCGTGTAGTGCACAGATGGAAGTCATCGTGCTCTCTGGAGGAAGCTGCTTTAAGCTGTTTCAGTGTAATTTGTTCACTGGAAGCCTCAGCAGGTGCTGAGCTTCGTTCAGTCTCACAGCACAACTATTGTTCTTTTGCTGGAACTTAAATGTGTTTGTGAGAACCGCTGCGTGTGTTTGAGATCACATCAGTACCCAAGAACTGGGAGGGCAGAGCAGCCGAAACACAAACTCCAGTAAAAGCACTAATACTAAAATAACAGTAAAATACAGAAGAAAAAGTACCAAAAAACAACAGAAGTGTCAGTCAAAAAACTACTGAAGTGCTGAGTTCAGAGCCGGTTCTGTCCTCCCTCTCAGCACAATTCTGCAAAGAGGGTCCTCCTACCTGACCCCTGAGCCATGGGAACCACACTGCCACACCTGACACCCCAGTGCTCCCACTACAGTCCTCCCCCCTTTAAACCAGGATCCATCTGTCACTCTGAGAATAAGTAGATCTGAACAGAACAGAATGAGGTACAAACAATATTTATTGAAGAATATATTTTCTCTAGAATATTGAAGAAAAGTGAATATTAACATTAACATAATTACTGACAAACTTTAGCACAGGGCCTGAAAAATGATAGATAATGCTATTATTAATTTTATCAGCTGTATCAGGTCCATTCAAACCGGCTCCCCCACATTTACTTTTTCTAAATATAAAGCACTATTTATACTCTGGCTTGGATGATGCTGTTATTATTTACTGACAGACATGCATCCATACTGACCAGTATGTCCAGCTAATCAACTTAATTTTCTTGAAATACTTACTTAATATCTCAAAATAATGGCTTCTTATTTCAAAATATTGACTTAATATCTTAAAATGACTTTTTCCCCCAAAATATCAACTTAATATCTTGTAAATACTTACTTGTTTTTTATTTATGACTCACTATCTTAAAATAATGACTTAATATCTCAAAACATCTCAAGACAATGACATTTTTCCTGAAAAAAAACGCTATCTCAAAATAATGTTTTAATATCTCCAAATAATGACCTATTTTCTCAAAGTATCGACTTAATATCTTGAAATAATGACTTATTTTCTTGAAAGCTTGACTTAGCATCTCAAAACAATGACCTATTCTCTCAAAATATTAAGTTAATATGTCGAAATGGCATTTTCTTGAACTTTTGACTTAGTATCACAAAATAATGACACATTTTATCAAAATATTGACTTAGTACGTTAAAATAATAACCTATTTTCTCAAAATGTTGGTTTAATATCTTAAAATAATGACCTATTATCTACAAAATTGACTTACTATCTCAAAATGATGACAATTTTTTTCTCAAACTATTGACTTAATATCTCAAAATCAACCAACTATTTAGAAATAATGACTTAGTTTATTGAAATTTTGACTTAACATCTCAAAATGATGACTTATCTCAAAATAATGTCTTAATAACTCAGAATAATGACTTATTTTCTTGAAAGTTTGACTTGTCCATATATTGACCTTTTTTCTCAAAATATTGAGGTAATATGTCAAAATAATGACAATTTCTTGAACTTTTGACTTAGTATTTCAAGACAATGACCTATTTTCTCAAAAAATTGACTTAACATCTCAAAACAATGACCTAATATATAAAAAAAAGACTTAACATCTCAAAATGATGACTTTCTTCTCAAAATATTGACTTAATATTTCAAGATATTAACTTAATATCTCAAGATAATGACAATTTCTTGAAATTTGACTTAATATCCGTTCACAGGTCTGAAGGCCACACAGACGAACATGCTAGCATGCTAACAGGCAGATAGCATACAGCACCTTCACACATAACGAGTCTCAGATTAATATTCATACTCATACTGAGAATCTGGAGTCTGTAATAACGCAGGCTAATTAAAGACACAATAAAGTATGAAATGACCGCCCCGGTCACGGCCCTGTAACCATGGCGATGCGATCGGGCCCTGGAGATCCAGTAGGTGAGTAAGTCCATGTGTCCATGCATTTGAGTGGAGGGAAGGTGTGGATGGACAGTGAGTGAGAGAGTGAAGCCTCAGAGAGTTAGAGTAGAGGGCAGGGGCGAGAGACACGCCCTGGATCAGAGAGAGTGAGTGAGAGAGAGAGAGAGAGAGAGAGAGAGAGAGAGAATCTGTAAGTGCTCCTCTGTGATTCTTCATCCTCTGCTCTACGGTCAGGAGGACACGGGGGCGTGGACACACCTCACAGCTGACACACACACTAATCCACACACTCTGCACACACAAACACTTCAAACACACACACTACAAAAAAACACATCTGATCAAGTGATAACATCTTCAATCTAGTCAGTATTTCGCTGCTGTCGGAGCAAAACCTCGCACGTTTTTCAGTTTTGACATAATTTGAAAATGCCTGTTGTTCTTTTCGTTGTGTGTAAATTTCATGATGAATGGAAGAAACAACCTAAAATGACTTGGAAAAAAGTCTGGTTCCATTGACTTCCATTAAAAGTAAAGTATGTTTTTTCTTCTCCTGTAAAGGATTCGTATTGTTTTAAGTGATTTTAGAGCATTAAATGATCTCACTCCACAGGCAGATAATTTTGCTTGTAAGAAATGAGCTTGAAACAAACAGAATTATCTGCCAGTATAGTTTATTTCATAAAGTCACTTAAAGCAAATAAAACTGTCTATGAATAAGTTAAACAGTCTTATAACACGTTAACCACAATCTCATAATAAGAAATGGTCTCACTTTACTTGGATAGTCCCCTATAGATGATCTACAGATGTTCAAATTATTAATAAACCATCTGCTGAAACCCCATCTGCTGGTGGGGTTGGGGTTAGGATATGGACCAGGGTGAGGGTTGGGTTTAGGTTTTGGGTTCAGCTTAAAGTTAGGATTACAGTAGGTTTAGACTTAAAGACAATTATGGTCAATTTAGTAGATATTTAGTTGAATGTAACCTGAACTTGATGTAAATTAAGTGTCTACAAAGCATCTAAAGTGGACAATCCGAATAAAGTGTTACTGAAGAAATCAGAAATGTGCACGAGTTCAGATTATATAAGATACCGTTTTTTAGAGCGTACGATTTTTTCTCCTTCTCTGTTTCTGGCAGCAGTATGTCAAAATGTGGACTTCATATGTTGAAATTATAATTCATTTTCCGCAAATTTTGACGTAGGATGTCTAAATAACATACAAATAATTACTTAGTATCTTGTAATAATAAATTCGTATGTTAAAATCAGCACTTACTTTTGTGAAAATCATATTATTTCAGCACAGAATCTCAAAATCTTAAAAACAAGTCATCGTTTAAAGATATTAAGTCAAAATGTCAAGAAAATAAATCATTGCTGTGCAGTAAAGTCAGTTTTGAAGAAATAAATGTTTTGAGATATTAAGTTGATATTTTGACAAAGTAAGTCATTATTTTGAGATTTGATAAAGTGCTGGAGAAACAGAAGGAGAAAAAATCTGGCTATCAGAAATGCGTAGCTGATGTAAACACAGTGCTGACTCTGATTGGTTCTTTCACCTTTTTATTTAATTTTATTATGAATTTATTATTTTTGTACTTTTTCCAATTGTTTTTAGATTTAATTTAATTTCATCTCAATTCTATTACTGTTTTCATTTATTTTTATTACCTGCTTGACTTAAATTCTGTTTGCCTATTCATTGTTTTGTCAAAATCGTATTAATTGGTTTGTTATCTTGCTTTTATTTTATTTTTCTCCTTTTTCCTCAAATCTTAATTGCTCTTTTAGTTCTTTTTCTGTTTATCTCGTCTGGCTTTTCTGTTGATTTGTTTATGTAGTTCTGTTCATTTTAGTTTAACATGATTAAATTTCATTTTAATTTTTTTTTTAATCCCTATAATGCTGTTAATGCTCAGCTACATTGAACATGAGGGTCACCCTGTATTCCATGTTTTTCTGAGTGAAAATAAAGGTTGATTTAATGACTGATTGACTGATTGAGTGATTGATTGACTTTTCTAGATTTTGCCTTTTTGAGTTTATTTCTGTTTGTCATCATTTAAAGCCGCCATAGAATACATTTATTCAGCAATTCAGCGACATTGGTCAGGGTAAAAAATGCCCAGATGCAGTTATATATGCCCATTTACAGCCCTGTGATTAGGCCCAGGATTAAACAAGCTGTTTTCCTTTTTTTTTAATAATCTGATGAGCTCTGCTCTGATTGGCTGGTTTACAGTGAGGCACCACGATGACTCACACAGAAGCTACATCATGAAATAAACACAGCAGGAAAATAAACTGACCCTCCCTGTAAATAAACTGGTCCTCAGACTGTTTAGCTAGCTATGCTAGTTATTCTGAGCGTGCTAGTCGCTAACATTAGCTACACTAGCCACTCGTTTTCAATCTCAACAACAACACAAAGTGAATTAAAGCTGTTGTCACTACGAAGCTTCAGTTTAAGATGATCTGCCTCAGCCGTCAGACAGGGATACAGTCTCTCAGCAGGGCTGCTTACAGGCTGCTGTTGGGGCTGTGATGCTAATAAAGGTGGAGCTGCGTCTCTTCAGGGTCAAACGCTGAGCGGAGCTGCTCGATGTTGTCCGAGCTTTGAGAAACTGTCTGGAGTGAAATGAGCAGAGAAGCTAACAGCTCTGAGTTAAAGCTGCCAGGGATCCTGTTAGAGATGCGGGAGCTGAAGCTCCTGTTCAACAGCTTGTTTTGAGAATTTTCCACCTTAGATGGTTCAAACGGTGCTGCAGTTACATTCTGTACAAGCGGCAGCATTTAAGGTGGAACAGAGCATTTAAGTAAGAAGCTGTGAACAGAAAGCCCTTCAGCCTGGTTTAAAGAAGAACATCAGCCGCTAACAGTTCGGTTCCTTCACAGCCTGGAGCTGCATTTCTGCACACAGTCGGCCATTTTCATTGCTGCTGCTCTGTTGTCGATGTTTCGGGGGCTAAATATAGTAAATATTAATGAGTCAAGACTTTTACGCAACAGTTTAGGATTTTGGAATTGGCCTGTTTTACCACCCTCTTTAACATACAAACTCTCCTTATTCAACTACGCCAATGTAAACACAGTTTTCTATTCTATAGCACTTTTAAAGCTCTGTTTGGGCCACAAATGATTTCTTCTTATGATACAAATAAACTACAGTCAGGCTGCCTCCATGTGTATACAGAGTGCCCTAAAATGTGTTTAACCCCTTAACAATCCAGGTTTATTTCATAGAAAGCCTTATTATTCAGTAACTACAGGGACTTCAATGCAAACTAATGGAGCTCTTCTTATGTTATAGAAGTGTGTAATAACACTTTGGCAGGCCAATGTCTTGTTATGGGATTAATTAGCACACATATGAACGTTATACTGCACTTTAATAAGTAAACGTTGCTTTAACAATAAAAATCTCACGCTGACAATGTTTAATAATCGCTGTAGTGGACTCTGAGTGTGTCTCCTTCACTTTAGTCCACTGAGACGACCTCATTTTCAGACTTTAAGTGCTACAGATCACAAAACAGACGCATGTAGACATTTACAAATCTCCCAGATTCTTTTCATTCCTGCTGTTTCCTTTCACATATTCAGAGCAGGAGGGTCGAGCTGAGCTGAGCCTTCTAAACGAAGCCGTGTTTGAAAGCCAAGCCATTACGGATCTGTTAATGTGACATGGGAATGGAGAGGGTGATTTAGGGAAGCCTGAGAGACTGCAGGATGGGTCTGGACTCTGGAGGAAAAGCTTTTTTGGCTGGGGGGTGGGGTGATTGGGGTCATATTGTCAAATAGTACTGTGCAAAAGTCAGAGACCACCTTTTATTTATTCAATTACCAGTCAAAACAGCCATTACGAAAGTAAGGAAGGAGAAAGCTTACCCTCTATGGCACAATGTTGCCTCAGGGCAACAAACTCATTTTTCTCACTTTACAAGAACGTTATACATATTTAAAGACAACAGTAGGGTTAACAATAAAGGGAAGAGATTCAGTGGGTCAATAAAAAGCATGTATTTGATCATACTCTCTCATAGAGGCGCATTTAGGCCTGTTTGTTAACATTTAGTATGATTTTTTTTTGTTATTAGAATTTGCACAAATATGTTTGTTGCTTGAAGCAACATTGTGCAACAGTGGAATGGAATTAGCCAGTCACAAGCCAGGTCTCACCACTTCGGGGAACACAACTCCTGCACACATTTTTTTTTAATTGCTTCCATAATGCGTGAAATAGAGGGTTAAAGGAAATAACAGGCATTAATTACATGTTCTTCATTTTTCAAGAGATCTCTGTGAGGAGATTAGATATGAGATCATTCCCATGTATAAGGAAGAATAAAGAAAGACAGGGGTTTTTAAAAAACTGATTAAAAGCTACAGAGAAAATGTGCCTCCTAACAACCACCTGGAAGACCTAGTCGACCCCAAAACTGCCCCCATCAGATAAACAGCACTGAAAGCTTTCATCTCTGAGAGAGAGAAGAAAATGAAGCTGCTTCAGATCTGAAAACATCCACAGGTGTTTCTGTCCATCCTTCCACTGTGAGAAGACGACTCAGCGCTGTGGGTCTGAAAGGATGTGTAGCTGATCAAGAAGAACCTCACTGAGAAAAGGAGACGGACACATCAAACAAAGAAGCTGAACGACGGACTGACCACCCCAGAGTCCAGACCTCAACACCACTGAATGTGTTTGATTACTTCAGAAAATGATCAACCAGCTTCTAAGACTGAACTTTGGAGGTGTGTCTGCAGATTCTTTGAGGAGCTGAAAGTGAGTCTCCTGAACAGAATGGAAGCTGGAATAAAGGGAGAGAGTGACTCACTGACTCACTGACTCACACAGCTGAGAGTAGATTTAGCTGCTGAGGCTTCTGTGTGATTTTCTAAACTCTTAAAAAAGATGGTTCTTCAAGGGTTCTTTTGTAAAGACAACAGTTCTAGATAAAACCATGAACACTCAAAGAACCATTCGCATGCTTACATGGTTCTTTGCATGGCAAAATGGTTCTTCAGATTGATTGAGACTGTTTTGTATATGGTTCTATATAGAACCTTTTTAAAATGGTTCTATATAGAACCAGGAGGGCTTCTGCTGTAGCTATGATGTCAGGGTCGCAGCAGTAGAAGAACACGTTTTGATGCTGTGTAGAACCATATACAACACATTCTCCATTAATCTGAAGAACCACCTCAACATGCAAAGAAAATGCATGAAAATCTTCTTCAGAGAATGTGTTGTATATGGTTCTATATAGCACCTTTCTAAAAAAGCGTTCTACACAGCACCAAAAATAGGCTATTATGATGATGTCAAGCTTGTAACAACAGCAGAACCCTTTTTGGTGCTATATAGAATTATTTTCAAAACAGTTCAATCTAGAACCATCTGCAATCTGAAGAACCCCTTTAATCATGCAAAGGGTTCTTCACTCTTAAAAATGATTTTTTTCAAGGGTTCTCTAATAAAGAAAATGGTTCCAACCATGAACTCCCAAAGAACCCTTTGCATGTATAAAGGGTTCTCTGTATCATGAAAGGGTTCTTCAGATTGATGTAAAATATGCATGAATGTGCTAGAGATGGTGCTGTATAGAATCATCTACAGCACATTGTCCATCAGTCTGAAGAACCATTTCACGTTGCAAAGAACCCTTTAATCATGCAAAGGGTTCTTTGGGAGTTCATGGTTCTATATGGAACTATTTTCTTTAGTAAAGAACTTTTGAAGAACCATCTTTTTTTAAGAGTGTACTGGACAGGGTGAGGAGCTCAGTCATCTGGGAGGAGCTCAGAGTGGAGCTGCCACACTGAGAGGAGCCAGCTGAGGGGGTTCAGATGCCCCCCTGGCCACCTCCCGGTGGGGGTTTACCAGGCACGGCTGACTGGGACGAGACCCCGGGGTCGTTCTAGGACCTGCAGGAGGGATTATATCTCCAAGTTGGCCTGGGAGCGACTAGGGGTCCCCCGGAATGATCTGGAGGACACTGCAGGGCCAACTGGGATTCTCCTCTTTTCCTACTGCTACCGTGACCCTAACTGGATTAAGCAGTTTAAGACGATGATGATGATGATGATGATGATGATGACACACTGAAATCATCTATTTACATTATTCTTGATGTTCTCCAGCTTTCTCAGTGATCTTCTGCAGCTCTGTTTGTTCATTTTTCTGTACATTTCTTCATTTCATTTTTATCTCCTGTATGAAAAAATATATATTCCAATCTATTTATCAAATATATTTTTGCAATGCATGAAAATATATATTTAAAACACATTTATTAGTGTTAGTTATTATCTGTGTTGAGTTGAGTGTAATGAAGGTTCCAGATGTAACTAAACGTACTGACTGTGATCTGCACTGTACTTTACATTAACCATGTACGTCTGCAGTCAGACTCTCACACACAATGTATTTCACATAAACAAGATATCAGATCATAACTACATCTTCACAGAGTATCAATACCCACAACACTCGCTTCTGTCCTGTTAAAGGATCATCTGATCAGATTTAAAATGAAGATACTGGAACACAAATTCATTTCTAAAGGTATCAGACAGTGAAGAGCGTCAGACAGGATTCTGGATATTTCATACATTTTCAGATGGATTTAATAAACACATTTACACAGTTATTTTTGTCTATGTGTAATATTTCCCCATACATTTCAAAATAAATGTATTTTAAAATGTATTTGGTTAATATGGTAATATATTCTGAAACACATTTTGGTGTTTGAAATGTATTTCAAATATATAAAAATACATGTCCATATTCCTTATGGGCATCTGAGACCTGTGAAGGTGTTCAGGACAAACAGATTACAAACATTTTATACCTTTATCTGAAAGCGGGCTGGAGAAAATCATCTCTAATCATGTGGACACATCTTAAATATAGTTAATACGTCTGATATTTCTCGTTATGAGACTGCTGTAAGAATACTATGAGGTTGTTCCACTTGTTTCTGTACATTTGTGCTTGTTTCGAGTAATTTCATCTGGTAAAAGTGTCTTTTTCTAATTGCAGATTGTTTTACTTGTTTCGAGAAATAATGCAGATAATTTTGCTCATTTCAACAAACAATGATTCAAATAAGTAAAATGATCTGCTAATGGAATAAAACACTTTCATGAGGTAAAAATACATAAAAGAAGTAAAAAAAAAGTCTAGAAATGAGTTAAATGCTCATTTTCAATGTTCATAATTGTATTTTTAGGGTTCTGAATAGATTTAGATGCTTCAATGTTCCAAAAACACATTATTTCTCTCATACTGTTCATCTCTATTCACCCAGCGCTCTGTTAGAGCTCCTGTGTCTTTAAGCCCCGCCTCCCATTGAGCTCAGCATGCTCCCGATTGGTCAGCTGTGTCTGTTCTTACAGCGGCGCCGGTTCTGCCGTATCAGTTTGATCCTGAAAGTCTGGTAGAACAAGCCAGTAGAGCCGATCCACCTTCGCGAGCTGGACTGAGCAGGACGTTTCAGAGCGGGAAGATTTTATTCTGTATCTCTCTGTGTGAGGGGGCGGAGCTCGCCGGTAGGCGGGCAGAAAGGACTGTGTTACGAGATGATGTCATCCTATAACAAAGGAAAAGGGCTGGAATTCCAACGAGGCGTTTCAGGCGGAGAAAAATTGGGTTCTGTGGGAGAGAGTTTCTCCCTCTGGAGGGAACGCTGAGCGTTTGGGACTCTGCACCACGTTTACATGCATAAGAAGATACAACACACTAAAGGAAAGAGAAAAACCGGAAAAGCAGAATAGATCCTCTTTAAATAATCTTATAATATTTTTACAACAGTCTCATAATGAGGAATGTTAGATGTATTGACTACATTTAAGGCGTTATTACTTGATAAGACGTCGTTTTGCAGTGTATACTGAAAACACTGGTTCTAAGCATTTTAACAGGGGTGTTTATCACAGTACAGAACACTTTTGGCCCAGTAGACGTTCCCATTAGTAGTGGGATGGTCTCCCATTCCGGGCTGGAGGAGGAGTGAGCGTCTGTGTGAAAGGCACAAAGGCCACGGCGAGGAATGCAGCCAGAGCAGCCGCTCAAAACCCACCGATCTCTGAGGACCCTTTCAGAGAACATAAGAGTCCAGCATTTACAGACTCACACTCTGACCAGCAAAAGTTTGGGGACACTTATTGTGTGAGAGCGCTGGTGAAAACGCTTCTATTTAGCATTTCTCTCCAATTTCGCACAATATTTTTCATTACGAATCATATTATCAACATAACAACCTGTGTGAAAAGCAGAACCCTTTTAATTCTAACATGCATTTCAGAATTTCTTAATATTTGGTGGTGTGTCCCTCTCTTGCTTCAGTGACAGCGTGCACACAAGCTGCACAGACTGAACAGGTTTGTGTAAAAGCACCTGATCAGCACAGTCTTAAAAAAACAGTTCTTCAAGGTGTCTTTAGTAAAGTCTGTGGTTCTATACAGAACCATAAACATACAAAGAACCATTTGCATGATTAACATTGTAAACATTGTAAACAATAGCAGAACCCTTTTTGGTGCTATATAGAACCATATACAACCCATTCTCCATCAATCTGAAGAACGATTTCATCATGTGCAGAACCATTTAAGTTTGCGAATGGTTCTTTGAATGTTTATAGTCCTATATAGAACCTTTGTCTTTATTAAAGAACCCTTGAAGAACTATCCTTTTAAAGAATGTACTGATCAGAGGCTTTTACACAAACCTGTTGCACTGCTGCGAGTGGATCAGACACGGCAGTGCTGCTGGAGTTCTTAAACACCTCAGTGTCGCTGCTGGACTGAGAACCAAAAACATCCAGCCAACAGCGTCCTGTGGGCAGCGTCCTGTGACCACTGATGAAGGACTAGAGGATGACCAACACAAACTGTGCAGCAGCAGATGAGCTTTCATCTCTGGCTTTACATCTACAAGGTGGACTGACAAGGTGGGAGTGTCTAATAGAGTGGACAGTGAGTGGACACAGTGTTTAAAAACTCCAGCAGCACTGCTGTGTCTGATCCACTCATACCAGCACAACACACACTAACACACCACCACCACGTCAGTGTTACTGCAGTGCTGAGAATGATCCAACACCCAAATAGTACCTGCTCTGTGGGGGTCCATGGGGGTCCTGACCACTGAAGAACAGGGTAACAGACTATGCAGAGAAACAGATGGACTACAGTCTGTAACTGTAGAACTACAGAGTGAAACTGTACGGTCAGTGGAGCTGATAAAGTGGACAGTGAGTGGAGATACAGGGAAGCGTCCTGAGGCGTCTTAATCCAGCGTGCTGATTTAGAGAGGATGTGAGTGAGTGTAACTCAGCAGGCCTTCACTGAGCAGACGGCTCCATATGGGCTGGAGATAACGCAGAACGCTGACATGTCAAACCGAGCCTACAGGAAGTTCTCCTTATGTCCAGAGAAAGAATGCAGACCCTGGAGGTTCAGCGGAGTTCACTCACGCACCTCATACGTCTGACTCCGAACTTCAGAGCTCTGCGGGTTCAAAGCGGTCACGGTTAGAGGTCCGAACACAGGAGGAACATCTGAACATCCAAACATCTAAACTGGGGCCATAAAAAACTGCAAAAAATAGTACCTTGTGAACTGAAATGATATATAATATCCAATATTTCCCATTTTGAGATGGTTGTGCAATGATTATTAGATTATCTGCTCATTTCCAGACACTATTTACTTGTTTTAGGTCATTTTGAGTAAAAGTATCTCACTGTACTGGCAGATAATGTTGCTGGTTTCAAGCACATTTCAAACAACAAGCACAATAATCTGCCAACATAGTGAGATAAATTCACTTAATGAAAATACTTACAAGTAGAAAAAGACTAGAAATAAGTTAAACAATCTAAAAGAAAGCTGACAACAATCTCAACAGGAGAAAAATTAGATTTATTGACTACATTTGAGATAATTGTACTTGACAAGATATGATTTTTTACAGTATAAGAAGCTTAAACTGCAAAAAGATGAGCTAAAATACAGGAAATAAACGCCTAAAATGACTAAATACTAGTAAATTTATCTGCCCATGCAGCATTTTACTAAAGAGGATCTGGAAATATGAGATTAATGATCCTGTTTTAATTTTTATTTACTAGTTTCTATCTTTGAATTCATTGTTTATTGGTAAACTGATCATAAATGTGTCTTTTATGCCTCTGGAAATCTGAAAACCGAGTAATTTACTGGTAAAACAAGCTACATTAGACAGAGAACCAGTCTGTACCGTCTCTCTCTCACTAAAACAACCTGATTCAAGATTCAGACACACAAACTCAGTTCAGCTGCTCGATTTATGAATCACGTCCAATCAAAATCAGATGGTGTCAGTAACTGGTTCAGTGTGTTAACACGCACTAATCTGATAACTGCAGAAAATGAGATTGTGTCAGTAACTGGTTCCACACGTTTATACTTAATAATCTGATAACTACATAACATCAAATCGTGTCAGTGTGTTTTCATGCTCTTGAGTAATCAGATAATGGGGAAACCCTGGGTCTACATAAGTCAGACAGTAATCAGATTTCTGCTTTACAACCAGCCAGTAAACTCACAGAAGAAGACGTGACGTAAACATAACGTAAAACCCGTCATGTCACGGCTTTTTTAAAACATTGTGTCACTTTACCAGAAAATATGAACGCACATCATCTAGAAGATGAAAAATATTTAAGTCCTTCATTTGGTCGAGTGTGTATTTGGTTTCAGCGTCGCTCCAAAAGTGCTGTGCAGCGTCTCGCGGGTGCTGTGTTAAGCGCTGCTCGCTGTTTCCGGGACGGCGCTCTGAAAAACGAAAGAAATCAGAGCGAGACACTCTTTACACTGAAAAACCCCATTACTGACTCAAATCCAGCCTCTTTATCAGATTTACTTATCAGATTTATAGACCTTAATCTGACCTAAGATATCAGAGTGTGTGTTTACACGACCAGTTAATAATCAGATCACTGCAGATAATCAGATAATCTGATAATGATTGGATTATTAAGTGCTTGTAAACACATTACAATGCATTAAAATACAACAAGCATGATGACTATATAAACTAAAAACACTGCAAAAAATGGTATCTTGTCAAGTAAAATTATCTTAAAAGTAGTCAACAAATTATATTTGTATATTAATAATAAAATATAATGTTTCTCCTGTCTGTTTGAGATTGTTGTAAATTCAATTTAAGATTATTTAACTTATTTCTAGGCATTTTTTACTTGGTTTGAGTGATTTTATTAAGTAAAATGATCTCACTACATTGGCAGATAACTTTTTAGAAATGTGCTTGAAACCTGCAAAATTATCTGCCGGTATAGTTGTAAGAATTTAGTTTCTTAGAAGTGGGATGACAACTTCAATAGTGAAACAATTTAACTTAATAAAATTACCTAAAACTAGTAAAAAAGTCCAGAAATAAGATGGATGATCTCATAATCAGTGCACAACCATCTCACAGTGGGAAATATCGGATATATCGACTAGATTTAAGGTCATTTTACTTGACCAGATACTATTTTTTGCAGGTAATAAGAATAAAATGGGGCGTATTTTTCAGTTCTCAGAAATGACCAGGCCTTCTCTGAAGAGCTCACAGAGTCAGCGAGTCATAGGGCGCTCCAGGTGTGGCGTGCTGTGGCAAGAACATTAGTCACAACACAAGATAAACACACACATGAGGAAACGGCACTTGCACAAACCCACAGCTCAGACAGCAAAGGGACAGTAAGGCCAGAAAAGATCATGATGAAACCCTGAGGCAACAGTTCTACCACAGAACCAGGCCAACGCTAACAGTGAAGCTTCGCCACAGAGTCTGGCGCTTTCACTGTTACACAAACAACAGCGCTTCTCCAATTCATGCACCATCCAAGCCCACCAGAGTGCTTTATTAACCCCCCCACCCCTCCCCCAGTACTATTGCCACACGCTCAGTGGCCTGTCCTGCTAAACCCATTTTCCGACCGCGCACGCAGCAGACGTTTCTGCCAGCACCTTAAAATAGCATTGTTAGCACACAGGAGTCAGATGGTTTTGAAATCCGTGACAAATGCTGTGGGTGTTTGTAGGTGAAGTGGCGGGGGGCGAAGATTAAGAGGTGGTTTCGCGCCCTCCTGACAATCAGGCCTCCGAGCTGCCACTGGGACAAAAGAGCAGCCAGCAGAAGTGCTGGAAAACACCTGCGCTCTTCTGATTAGGAGACCCGAGAAGAGCACTCAGAGCCTGGCAGGGGAAAAAGACGGGCGACTCACGAGGGTCAGACTGACCTTAAGGGACAAATGCATACCAGCAACGTCATGGTCACTGCACACCCAACACAGCCGTCAGTCATTACATGACAATAGACGCTTCAAGTGTCGGAACATTTCACAGGATGGTTTTGCAAATGAACTGAACTGCAAAAAATATCTCAACAGGTGAAAACCTTCTTAAATGTAGTCAGTAAATCTAATAGTTCTCATTATGAGACTGTTGTAAGAATATTATGAGATTATTCCACCTCTTTCTGTACATTTCTACTTCTTTTAAGTGATTTTATCCAGTGAACGTGTCATATTCCATTAGCAGATTGATTTACTGCTTTCAAGACATAATGCTAACAACAAGTAACATGATCTGCCAATGGAATTAGAGACTTTTATAAGATAAAACTGCTTAAAACAGGTAAAAGTATCTATAAATAAGTTAAACAATCTCACAATATACTACGACAGTCTGATAAGGAGTAATATTAGATTTATTGACTACATTTAAGATGTTTACACTTCATTTTTTTGTAGTGTGCTTTTAAAAATGCAGAGTTTGACATCATACACTGCAAAAAATAGTCTTTTGAAGTGAAATGATCTTAAATCTACTCGGTATATTTAATACTTCCCATTTTGAGATGGTTGTGCACTGATTATGAGATTATCCAGCTTATTTCCAGACATTATTTACTTGTTTTAGGTCATTTTATTGAGTAAAGTTATCTCACTATATTGGCAGATAATGTTGCTGGTTTCAAGCACATTTCAAACAACAAACAAAATGATCAGCCAATATAGTGAGATAGATTTACTTAATAAAATTACTTAAACAGGTAAAAAAGGCCTAGAAATAAGTTAAATAAACAAAGCCTACAACAATCTCAACAGGAGGAATATTATATTTATTAACTACGTTTAAGATAATTTTACTTGATTTTTTTGCAGCGTACACTGTAAATTGCTCGTCAGTTTAACCTAAAATAACAATTTCATGTTGAAACAAGTAAATGAAGTTTTATTCAGCTCAAAAATTGCTTTGATTGAAAGAATCATTCACTCAAAGTATTGATTTAGGTTGAATAAAACTAGTTAATGTACTTGTTACCACACTAAGTCATTTTTTTAGGTTGACCTGACGATCCATGTTTACAGTGTATGTAAACACTGCAAAGGGAACACAGTAAAATATTAAAAATGTTTACATTAGTGTGTTTTAATAAACATCCAACAAAGCTCGAATGAAAAATACAAGATATAAATATGATAAAACACGGCCTAAAAACTGCTGAACAGACCTATCTGAGAACTGTGTGGGCGTGGCTAATGGGCAGCTTGATTGACAGCTCTCCGTCGGCCCTGCCCCTCATACAGAACTAAAATCAATATCCCAGCTTTTATGCGGCGCTAACTGGACGTAAAAAGTGACAAACGAACAGACAGACGGACGAACAATGTTTGCTTGCTAGCTTTTGGTTATGCTGGGTTAGCTTTAGCTCGCTAAGCTTCTTTGACTCTGAAACTGTTCTGTGTGGGCGGGGCCAGAGACACAGCCTTGTGATTGGTCAGGGGGATGATTACGGAAGCGTAATCATCACCCAAGATTAGGACCCAGTTTACATTGAGAGGAGAGAAATATGGTGAAATACATTGGTCATTTGTTGGTCAGTGGAACTTTATTCAAAGGGTGAACTTAGCATATGTTTACTGTTTACCTGCAATAACAAGATTCACCTGATTAGAAAGAAAACACAGATTTAAGCTTCCTTTAAGACTTTAGGTTACAAAATGTGCCTTTCATATTCCAGTCCATACAGTCCATATATAGAACTGCAAAAAACAGCCTGTTTTGAATTTATACACACAGTAAAATAGTTTAAACTTTTAATAAACATTGCCAGGGATAAAAATGTTTGTATGAGTGTTCTATTAAACACCAGCTAAGCTTAAATGAAAAATATAAGGTGTAAATATGATAAAACATGGCTTAAAAAAACGCTGAACGGACCTATCTGAGAACGATGTGGGTGTGGCTAATGAGCAGCTTGATTGACAGCTCTCTGTCCAACACTCCTAGCTCTGCTCCGCCCCTCATACAGAACTAAAATCAATATCCAGCTTTTAGTTTAGTTTTTGTGATGTCACATTAACCGTCACATATCCACCTATTCAACCTACAGGAGTTAGCCCCGCCCACTCACGCTGAAGTTATAAGGAGCGTTTCTTCGTAAACTGTGTCAGAAAGTCATACAGCTCACTGCCATGGTGAGTGAAGTGGGTGAACTATGGAAATATCATACTTGCTGGCTTCTGGTGGAGTTTTACGCAGCAGTGTTCAGTAAAACTAGGCAAGAGAGTGGTAGAAGTGGTCAGTAGCAGCAGCGTCCTCTGCTGGCCAAAGCAAGCACAACACAAGACGTTAACCAATCTGCTCTGCTGAAGGTCATTCTTAAGACTTTCTGATGTGTTTTTAGTTCACAGCTCCAAACAGGGATGCGTCCCGGGACAGGCCACCAAAAATGGGGACTGTCCAGGGAAAACGGGGACGTCTGGTCACCCTAGTTTGTAGAGATGGCTGCTTTTCTCATTTTGTCTGGAGTGTCACTTTAAGCTGCTGTAACACAGCGTTGTTTTTGAGAAACTCTGGCTCTCCGGTTCTGGGGTCGGGGTACTGGGTGAAACTCTCTAGAGAGATGTGGCACAGCAGGCCGGATTGCAGCAGATCTTCCAGACCAGAGTGGTGAAATCTGGGGACGTGACCAAGAGCTCGGCGTAAACCCTGATGATTACACAGTTTGAGGTTTAGTACATATGGTTTATCCATTTTTCATGTTTTTATTCCTCTGACTGGCTGACTGCAGTGTCGCTGTCCTGAAAGCAAACAGTCAGTCATTCAAATACAGAGCTGTTAACACTGTGGAGGAAGTACAGCACTTGGAGAGAGCAGTTAGCATTAGCATTAGCGCCTAGAGACCCAGAGAACTGACACGTCAACTGTGGCAATTAGCCAAGGCACCATCTTCAACTCAGTGGTCATGACTACAGCCAAGACTGGGCACGAGAACCGAGCTCTGCTCTCACTAACAGACAAGGAACAAACTGGTGGCTTTTTTGAAGCTTCCTCAAAACAAATGGTCACTGGAAAAAGCGCTAGTACAATAAAACAGAAACATAGAGACAGTAGAGACGTTTATTAAATCAAAAGGTCATTTTGAATAAAAGTCTATGAGGCCTCAAGAGCTTCCACTTGACCAGCCAAACCACAAACCAGTCAGGCTTTAATTCAGGCCATAAAAGTCAAAACTTAGTCAAAAACAAGGTAAAAAAACAATAATGCAATAAGGCTAATTTCAGCTAGCACCCCTATGGGATTCCAGTAGTATGTTAGCACTAAGCTAACATCAATTCAAAGGAACATTCTTTGGCTGTTCTGGATTAACTGCAGATATTTGAGTTTTGTAACACATCACTACACATATTTACATGTGCATCAAGGCAAAAAACAAGAGAACCCTTTTTGGAACCTTTATTTTGACAGTGTAGGTAAACTTTGACTCTAATATTAGTCACTGCTTTTCACTGGTTAATCTGAGCACTTCTGTTTAGTGTCTAGTCTTACAGTGTTACTGTGTTCATAAAAGGAACTCATTGATACTGTGTTGCTGTCCAGAGCAGCTCAGAGGAGGACAGGTTCTCCTTTTGAGTCTTGGTTCCTCTCTATGGTTCTTCCTCATGCTCTTAGGGAGGTTCTGCTTTTGAGTCTTGGTTCCTCTCAGTGGTTGTTCCTCATGCTCTTAGGGAGGTTCTCCTTTTGAGTCTTGGTTCCTCTCTGTGGTTCTTCTTCATGCTCTTCTTTTGAGCCTGGGTTCCTCTCAGTGGTCCTTCTAAACCTCTTCTTTTGAGTCTTGGTTCCTTTCAGTGGTTCTTCCTTATGCTCTTCTTTTGAGTCTGGGTTCCTCTTAGTGCTTCTTTTTCATGCTCTTCTTTTGAGTCTGGGTTCCATTCAGTGGTCCTTCCTCATGCTCTTCTTTTGAGTTTTAGTTCCTCAATGGTTGTCTCTCATGCTTTTCTTTTGGCTCTCGGTTCCTATCAGAGGTTCCTCCTTATGCTCTTCTTTTGAGTCTCGGGTTCCTATCAGTGGTTCTTCCCCATGCTTTTCTTTTGAGTCTTAGTTCCTCTCAGTGGTTCTTCCTCATGCTCTTCTTTAGAGTCTTGGTTTCTCTTAATGGTTCTTCCAAGTTTTCTTAAGTTTTTCCTTTTGATTTTTGGTTCCTTTTAGTAGTTGAGTTGTTCCTCATGTTCATATAGAGTTTTTAATTTTCAGTCTTGGTTCCTCTCAAAGGTTCTTCCTCATGCTCTTATTTTGAGTCTTGGTTCCTCTCATGCTCTTAAAGAGTTTGTAATTTTGAGTCTTGGTTCCTTTGAGTCTTGGCTCCTCATGCTCTTCTTTTGAGTCTAGGTTAGGAAGTTTCTCCTTTTGACTCTTGTGTACTCTCAGTGGTTCTTCCATATGCTTTTCGTTTGAGTCTCTGTTCCTCTCAATGGTTCTACCTCATGTCCTTAGAGAGTCTCTCCTTTGTGTGTTGGTTCCTCTCGGTGGTTCCTCCTTGTGCTCTTAGGGAGCTTTTCATTTTGAGTCTTGGTTCCTCTCAGTGGTTCTACCTCATGTCCTTAGAGAGTCTCTCCTTTGTGTGTTGGTTCCTCTCGGTGGTTCCTCCTTGTGCTCTTAGGGAGCTTTTCATTTTGAGTCTTGGTTCCTCTCAGTGGTTCTACTTCATGCTCTTCTTTGAGTCTGGGTTCCTCTCAGTGGTTCTACCTCATGCGCTTAGCGCGTCTCTCCTTTGAGTCTTGGTTCCTCTCAGTGGTTTTACCTCATGCGCTTAGCTAGTCTCTCCTTTGTGTGTTGGTTCCTCTAGTTGCTCTTAAGGAGTGTTTCCGTTTGATTATGGTTCCTCTCAGTAGTTGCTCCTCATGATCGTAGGGATTTAGGGATTTCTTCTTTTGAGTCCTGGGTTCTCTCATGGTTTCTTCCTTATGCTTTATAGAGTTTTTAACTTTGAGCCTTGGTTCATCTCAATAGTTCTTCCTCATGCTCTTTGAGTCTTGGTTCCTCTCAGTCATTCCTCTTTGTGCTCTTTGGGAGTTTCTCCTTTGAGTCTTGGTTCCTCTAGTTGCTCTTAGAGAGTTTCTCCTTTTGAGTCTTGGTTCCTTTCAGTGGTTCTACCTAATGCTGTAAGGGGGTCTCTCCTTTGAGTCTTGGTTCCTCTAGTTGCTCTTAGAGAGTTTCTCCTTTTGAGTCTTGGTTCCTTTCAGTGGTTCTTCCTCATGCTCTTTGGGGGTTTTTTCATTTTGAGTTTTGGCTCCTCCCAGTGATTCTACAGCTCATATTCACAGTCAGTGATGTATCCAGAACTTCCAGAAGGTCTAAAGTGATGTTTTTTCTGTTCCCACTCACTGTAAATCAATATGTGGTTGGTTGGTTCCTCAGTAGTTAACCTGACGACCAAGGCCTTCAGTCCAACTCTGAGGTCCTAATAATGGTCATTATTTCACAGCAGTGACCCTGGAGAACACGGTTCTGATGCTCCACACATCTAACACACTACACATATTCACACATGCACCCAGGCAGAAACATGACGAACCCCTGTCATATATAGACACTAGCGTCAGGGCCCAGCTGGCTGTGAGCTCTCTGAGCCCTGCAGACTCCCTGTGTGCAGCAGTCGATGGACTGAAATGCCAGTAGAAATGCCAGCGCTAACACAGCCCACATGGCTCTCTCCGCCTGGCACCGTGTCCAGGCAGGACAGGCACGGTCACCCAGCAACACTTCAGCTCTCCGCCCCATTGGCTGATCCGGCTCAGCCAGAACAGACAAAAATTTCTCAACACTGCAATGTTTTTTTCCATCGGTTCCCGAAGAGCAAATGCCAGTGTTCGTTTCTGCTCCGAGTTTAGACGGATTACAGCCAAATGTTACTCCTCTCTCACAGCAGCTCGGACTGGGTGCTGCACAGACACCCACTTTAGGTTCCCTAGAACATCTCAACAGATAGTTCTTTAAGGAACTGGTGGAACTCCTCTTATAGTCTGCAATAACGTTCTGCATATGCATGCTGAGCTTCCTGCTACTGTGTTTAGCTAAGCTAACAGACTGTAGTCCACGTTTATAGATAACAGTGAGTCATACAGTGTCAGAAACCACAGAATCAGGTATATTCGAGATACTGAACAACTACACACGCTTTGAGGCATTTAGACATGCAGTTAGCACCATGCTAATATATAAGCTTCTGTCGCTTGTTAGCTACGTTAGCCCTGTAGCTCCAGTGCTAAAGCCAAAGCAGCAAACCTTCAGACACTAAACGTGCCATGGCTGAACGTCTATATTTGGTAAGAGGAGGAATTTGGATTTTTGGCCAACTCCGATATAATGAGGGATTTTGAAGTCACCAAAGCATGACTGTGCGATGCTAACTGATGGGGTATAGGCTTCTCCTACACGTCATCAGCTAAAGCCTGGTAGAATGGACTCTGCATTAAGCATTGTCTGGATTTTATTCCCCAGAGCTGCACGCAGAATTCCCCCACTTCAACAACACACTGCTATGAGTCATCATATGGGAAAGAGAGTGCTGGAGGCACGCCTGCTCAGAGCGGAGTTCCCCTTTACACAACACGCTCTCGCTAAAAGAGCTGCAGAGTCCCAACAAGGACTGAAATCAATTAGCTTTAGCTTCCTCCTCCAACCCTGTTTCTGTGCAAAACTCCACAGAGAAGCCAGTAACAAAATATAACTGACATTTCGACTCTCGCTGCTTGGCTCTGGGCTGAAACAAGTGGGCTACTTTTAGAGCAACTACTGTGCGTGTATGAAGTCATGCTGTGTCATTCAGTCCTCTTTCAAAGCCAAAAAAAGCCAAACTACTTCAAGACAAATAAAGAAGTGAATTTCTGCAGGACTGGGCTCGCGTTTATGAGCCGTGTCAACAATTAAAAGGTAATCTGAATGTGAATTAATGACCACAGGGTCGACTGAGTTACGCACGTCCTGACGCTCCTGTCCATCCGCATATAAAACACTCAGACCTCTCAAATGTTTTAAAGAGTTTCGGTAAATGCTTTCAATAACTGTCAAAACATCACTTAAGCAAATGATCTAATTCTTACACGAACTTTCTGCATAATTCTGAGACGTAATCAGAGAGATTCAGAGTGGTTTGGTGTGAAATGGTTCAGATGTCTTTACAGTGGTGGTGACAGGAACCAGGGGTCGCCATGACTACAACACAAATATGGACATTTTATTTACTATCCAGAACCACCAGTGAACCTACACGAGTCTTCTGAGTTTATATGGAATGTTGATGATGGAAAATGGTGGAAAATCTGAAATAATAAGTTTTCTTTGGGGACTATTTTGCCTCACAGCGCCCTGCATATTACGTATACCTCCACCATGAGAGGAGTTTAAGGCCAAAACCTTCTTAAAACTATCATAAAACATCTCAGATCTCAGGTGTCTCAGTCATCAGGCAGTGAATTCATAACCATTTCATGTAGTCACTTTCTGTGAGGGAGCTTTTAGAGGTGGACGTTTGGTTCCTATCACCACCACTGTGAACAATTCTGACTCAGTAAGTTTCTCTAGAATGGAATGTTTCACACCAAACCACTCTGAATGACTCTGTTTACGTCTTAATGATAAACCTGCACAGTAATTTTGAGAAACCAGTGGAATTCCCCTTCAAGTAACTCACCAGGTTGATAGGTGGTAGATAGCTGACAGAGCCTGTATTTGGACAGCTGTGATGAAACACATCACCTGTGATTAAAGCAGGAGAACCTCAGTGAGATTAGACGTCTCTTTTACTATCCAGAACCACCAGTGAACCTACACAAGTCTTCTGAGTTTATATGGAATGTTGATGATGGAAAATAGTGGAAAATCTGAAATAATAAGTTTTCTTTGGGGACTATTTTGCCTCACAGCGCCCTGCATGTATCCCTCCACCATGAATGGATTTTTTAAAAATGGATTCTGGGCCACAACCTTCTGAGAACTCCTGCTATCGAGAGTTACTTCCTTTCACAGAAGTGCAGAACGTATGTGTTGGTCATATATGGCATATTCAAGCCAAGCCACTTTGACAGAAAACATGAGCCAATAGAAATCCTACACTGTTAAAAAGAACACGTCATGAATCTGACGTAGACGTTTTCTTAGGGCCTTTCTCAAGAGCACATTTAAGAACTGACTTAGGAAGATTTTGGTGAATCAGGCCAAAGAACCTTTGAAGAACTAAGTGTGGTTCTTCAGTGTTGCCTTTTTATGTTAATATCTCCAGCAGGCCCCTGTAGATCCTGGTGCAGGTTCCTGTGTACGTAGCAGTTTGAGGTACCTGAGTAGAGCGCGAACTGCTCCCTGTTTGCACCCACATGTGCTCCCCGAAGGCCAGGAACACAGAACTGATCTGGAGCCCCACAGATCCACTTTCTCCTTCAGGAGCTCGGAGAGAAACCCAACACGGCCGCCAGGAGGACGCTTCCGCCTGCCTGGAAAACACGCGCATGTGGAGGCCCAGCTGGACGCGCGCCGAGGGGCCGAATCAGCACATATCTCTTTACATCCCGGTAGAAGAGACCTTACAGACAGAGGAAACAAACACACAGATCCAAAACACAGTGAGGGCTACAGGCGCTTCAGAAGTTTGGGGACACCTTAAGGTTTTGATGATATTCAGATTATTAGGTTCTTTTTCAGTGAGGGAGTAAAACCTCCCTCTGAAGGTGTTGGTTCATCATGAAGCAGCTCTGTGCTGATTAGTGTATCATCTACACTCAGCCTCATTCTCATCAAGGTGGTGTGAAGTGCAGGTTTTGCATGATGATTGTTTTCCAAACTGTTGTTAAAAGCTCATCTTGAAACTCTTTTGGGTTTGAGCGCTGATAACAGCTCTGGAATTAATTCCCAATAAAGCATTAAGTGCTTTAAAGGGGAATTCCACCCCCCACTGTTCTGCACACACGATTGCTCCATAATTCAGTGTGTGGGGTAAACAGAGAGATTCAGAGTGGTTTGGTGTGAAATGGTTCAGATTTCTTTATATGGAATGTTGATGATGGAAAATAGTGGAAAATCTGAAATAGTAAGTTTTCTTTGGGGACTATTTTGCCTCACAACACTCTGCATGTATCCCTCCACCATAAATGGAGTTTAAGTTCTCTACACTATCATAAAACAGTGTCTCAGTCATCAGGCAGTGAATTCATAACCATTTCATGTAGGAACTTTCTGTGAGGGAGCTTTTAGAGGTGGACATCTGGTTCCTATCACCACCACTGTGAACACTTCTGACTCAGTAAGTTTCTCTAGAACAGAGCGTTTCACACCAAACCACTCTGAACGACTCTGTTTACGTCTTAACTATCCTGGAATTTTGCTGGACATTGTTGTACGATAGTTTTGAGAAAGTTTTGGCTTTAAAAAACATTCACGGTGGCGGGATACATGCAGGGCGCTGTGAGACAAAATAGTCCCCAAAGAAAACTTTGTGTAGGAAGACTTGTGAAGACTCGTGTAGGTTCACTGGTGGTTCTGGATAGTAAATAAAATGTCTATGTTTGTGTTGTAGTCATGGCAACCCCTGGTTCCTATCACCACCACTGTAAAGACATCTGAACCATTTCACACCAAACCATATCTTCTAGTATTGATACAACAGTCTCATAATGAGAAATATTAAATATATAGACTACATTTAAGATGTTTTCATTCTCTAACAGTGCATTTGTTGCAGTGTGACAAGTTTTGGTTATTGTTTGCTATTTACTGGTTATAAACTGCAGATAGCCGAATGCAGCTGACAGAATCCTGAAAGTCTGAGTGCAATAAAGATGAGCAGCGTCTGAGGCTGAAAGCCGGACTCGGCCTCTCCGGGTGGTCTGAGCGAGAGGAAGGGAAGGATAAAAGGACAGAGGAGTAAAAGTGGGACAGAGCGCGCGTTGAGTTCGTCTCCGTCGGCCTCTGCGCTCCTGCTAGAGGAGAAGGAGGTCATCCACACCTTCCAGTGTTCAATCACCAGCTCCAAACCCATCTGGCCCACATACCCGCTCAGCTCTCTCCTACCACAGCGGTCAGGCAGCACGAATCAGGGCAGGCAGGAACGCTGAGGTCCAGAGTATGAGTCCAATAGCATTCCAGTCATCAGAACCAGCATTTTAACTCGTTTTCTCCAGGATAAAAAGCTTAAAGGGCCCATGTCCTGTATTATTCTCGTATTTCATCCTTCGCCCTGAGCTCTTGTGGCCTTTTACGTACCGAAAACAGCCGTGATTAACTTCTACAGGACCATTTCTCCAACAGGCTGCTTTTCTTTCTGCGCCTCTAAGACTGATGTGTCGTCACTGCCCAAAGAAAAACAAGTATCTCCAAAATGGTCACTTTACAAGAGAGGGCAAAAACACTCTTTACTTTTAATGTAAGTCAATGTAAAGAGATTTTATTCAAACACTGCAAAAATGGTGTCTTGTCAAGTAAAATGATCTTAAATGTAGTCAATAAATCTAATATTTCTCCTGCTGAGATGGTGGTAAGCTTAATTTAAGATTATTTACTTTATTTCTAATCATTTTTACCTGTTTTAAGTGATTTTATTAAGTAAATTTATTTCACTATGTTGGCAGATTATTTTGCTTGTTGTAAGAAAAGTGCTTGAAACCAGGAACATTATCTGCCAGTATAGTAGATAATTTAACATGTAGTGAAATGAAAAAAAGTCATTTTGGAGCATTTCTATTGGTCTGTTCATCATGAAATGTTCACTCCATGTAAATCACAGCTCCCGGAGATACACATTTTTCTTTGGACAGCGACAATATGTAAATGAGCTCCATTCTGATAGGCTGCCCTGTAATGTGCCTCGCAGTCCGGGCTGAAACACTACTTCTAACTTCAGCATGAGTGGGTGGAGCTGAACTGCTATAGGCTGAATAGGCAGATATCACAAAAACACTGAATCCAACACAGGCTAATTTTTCATACGTTGGACCAGGAACAAAAGGGACATTTTGAAGCTTTGAACTTTAATCTAAAAAGAAGTTCAAAAGAAGTTCATTTTCTACACTCTGAGTCCTTTACACTGCAAAAAATAGTATCTTGTCAAGTAAAATTATCTTAAATCTAATATTTCCTGTTCATCCTGTTCTATATAGAACCATAAACTCTCAAAGAACCCTTTGCATGATTAAAGGGTTCTTCGCATCCTGAAAGTGTTCTTCATGTGCCGTAGACAGTTCTATATAGAACCTTTTTGAAAAGGGTTCTTTTAGAGTTACAGTCTCAAGCTTAACCTGTAGAACCATTTACAAAACAGTCTCCATCAATCTGAAGAACGCTTAACTATGCAAAAACCATTTAAGCATGCAAAGGGTTCTTTGAGAGTTCATGGTTCTATTTACAACCATTTTCTTTACTATAGAACCTTTGAAGTGTGTAGGGGGTGAGCAATATGGCAATAATGTATGTTTATTGTGATGTACTTTTATATGTTATACTTTACAGTCATTGAACAGTGAGATTTAGTGTGTCCTGCCAAACTACATAACATTTCAACACCAAACTCCATAAAAGAGAAAGCAGTGCAGATGTAATCACATCTGTGAATGTGAATATGTGCAAAGCCTCAGATGTTGATGTGATGTTACTGCACGCTTTTCTGAGCACATCATGGAAATGACCAGTAACTGAAGAGCACTGATTAACTACCAGTGGTAGACGAAGTACACAAACCATGGACTTGAGTTAAAGTAGAGACACCCAAGGTAAAATATTACTCCAGTAAAGGTAGAAGTTCCTTCCTTTAGACCTCCACTGGAGTAAAAGTACAAAAGTATTCGCCTTCAAATGTACTTAAGTATCAAAAGTAAAAGTACTGAAAAGATTAATTATGGCTCTGATGTCCTGTTATCAATTTTGTAACAAGACTCGCTTCGTTAACTCATTTTAGGTGAAAATACTCCAGTGTCTCTCTTGGTAAACCAGTCTTTTAATAGAAGGTCATTAATTAGTGACGCTGATGTCTATTAAAATTATCATAAGCACAAAACACTGAAGGCAAACAGTTTCCATCAGGTAGAACTGAGTGGCTCTGAAATCACTTTACAAACAAGCAAAGTTTCAGTTTAAGATTTATTTGAACTTATTTACAAGTTTAAGTTTAGTAAAAACTTTAAACTCAGATTCACAAATGAGTTTCCTTTACTAAACTGCATCTGTAGGTCTCTGTTCATAAACATAAACTAGACAAAACTAATTTACTATAAAATGAAATGTGTTTGTATAAATTCAGAAAAAAGACACGTCAGTCACAACTGCATATGAGTACATATTTCTATATTGTGGTCTGGTTAGTTCATCATTTATGTTGAACAGACTCTCCCAAAATTTTACGCTGCTGCACTGACGTTGAACCGTGTGCTGCACTGGGTCAGTATGACCAACAGGTCAAAACAAGCTCTAAACAAAGTGCACTGTGCCCTGATTGGTGTTGTGGCTTTGCGCTTCTTTAGTTTTGATGTTACGTTTTTATACACACATAAACCAAAAGGAGCGACAGATTTCTCATAATGTAGTGGAGTAAAAAGTGAGATATCTGACTCTGAAATGTAGTGGAGTGAAAGAAAAAGTCACCAAAATGGAAAAACTTCAGTAAAGTACAGATACACAAAAAACTACTTAAGTACAGAAACTAATTACATTTACTTCGTTACTGTCCACCACTGCTAACTACGTGTTCCATTACAGAGCGAGCATAATGAGGCCTGTTTGACTGGATTTAGTGCAGCGCAGTCTGTAAGACACTGAATAAGAAAAACGGATCACCCTGATGCATATCACGTATCGTGAAAATGTCTTGAAGTATCGTGATATGATGTTTTTGCCATATCGCTCATCCTTACATGCTTAAAAAACACAGTTCTTCAAAGGTTCTTTAGTGAAGAAAATGGTTGCATATAGAACGATGAACTGCATGTTTAGAAGGTTCTTTGCATGCTGAAAGGGTTCAGATTGACGTAGAGTGTGTTTTACATGGTTCTATATAGAACTTTTTTGCACAGGGTTCTATATAGCAACAAAGGAAGCCTTTTTGGTGCTATATAGAATCATATAAAACACATTCTACATAGAGCCCTTTGCAAGAAGGTTCTATATAGAACCATGGCCAGGCGGCCATTGTAAATAAGAATATGTATTGCCTATATGTATTGTATTGCTTGCCTGGTTAAATTACAGGCTGAATAAAAAAAATTAAAACTATCTACAGCACATTCTCCATCAATCTGAAAAACTATGTTCTTTGAGTGTTCATGGTTTTTCTTAACTGAAGAACCCTTGAAGAATCATCATTTTTAAGCATGTTGTTCACTGTGGAGACTCAGATCTCTTTACAGTGGTGGTGATAAGAACCAGGGGTCACCATGACTACAACACGAATATAGACATTTTATTTACTATCCAGAACCACCAGTGAACCTACACGAGTCTTCTGAGTTTATATGGAATGTTGATGATGGAAAATAGTGGAAAATCTGAAATAATAAGTTTTCTTTGGGGACTATTTTGCCTCACAGCACCCTGCATGTTATGTATCCCTCCACCATGAATGGAGTTTAAGTTCTCTAAACTATCATAAAACAGTGTCTCAGTCATCAGGCAGTGAATTCATAACCATTTCATGTAGGAACTTTCTGTGAGGGAGCTTTTAGAGGTGGACGTCTGGTTCCTATCACCACCACTGTGAACAGTTCTGACTCAGTAAGTTTATCTAGAACAGAGCGTTTCACACCAAACCACTCTGAACGACTCTGATTACGTTCTAATGATAAAACTCTACAGAAATTTTGAGAAACCAGTGGAATTCCCCTTCAAGTAACTCACCAGGTTGATAGGTGGTAGATAGTTGACAGAGCCTTATTTGGACAGCTGTGATGAAACACATCACCTGTGATTAGAGCAGGAGAACCTCAGTGAGATTAGACGGCTCTTTACAGCAGCGTTCTGGCTCAGACTCAGTCCGTCCTGAAGAGCGCATTCCTGCGAGATGCGTACAGTGAGAACCGTGTGGGAGGACGCCGAGTTATTAGAGGAACGCTGCTGGAGGAGCCCACACTGATCCGCAGACAAACACAGACTGAACACCACACTGGTACCTTTAGAACCATGCAAACGTTCCTTTATATCTAACACAGCGTGACATACAATCAGAGAACATTGGACAGCAGAGCTGCTGACCACACTCTGCAAAAATGTGAAGTTTTGAAGGGACCATATCCTAAACTAGATGGTTCTCCAAGAGTTCTTTAGTAAAGACATTTAATCAAACACTTAGAACCCTTTGCATGATTAAACAGTTCTCTGCCTGGTGAAATTGTTCTTTAAATTTATGGACAATGTGTTGTAAATGGTTCTATCTAGAACTTTTTGAAAAGGGTTCTACAGAGCCCCAAAAAGTTTCTTCTATTGTTACAAGCTTGACATTGTAACCATAGCAGAACCCTTTTTGGTGCTGTATAGAACCACATACAACATATTTCACCATGCAAAGGGTTCTATATAGCACCAAAAAAGGGTTCTGCTATTGTTATGACGTTAAGTTTGCAGAAAATAGAAGAACCTTTTTTGGTGCTATATAGAACCCTTTTCAAAAAAAAGGTCTATATAGAACCATCTACAGCACATTCTCTATCAATCTGAGGAACCATTTTACAATGCAGAGAACCCTTTAATCATGCTAAATCTAACCTCTTTGAAAAGGGTTCTATATAGCACTAAAAGGGTTCTGCTATTGTTATGACATTAAGCTCGTATACAGTAGAAGAACCTTTTTTTGTTCTGCATATAACCCGTTTCAAAAAAGTTATATATAGAATGATCTTTAACACGTTCTCCATCAATCTGAAGAACCATTTCACCATGCAAAGAACTGTTTAAGCATGCAAAGGGTTCGTTAAGTGTTCATGCTTCTAGATAGAACCATAGAACCCTTGAAGAACCATCTTTCTTAAGTGTGCACTTTTTTCTTGTATAGTATTTTTGTTTATGCACCACAAAGTCTTAAAAATGATGGTTCTTCAAGGGTTCTTTGGTAAAGACAGTCATTCTATTTAGAACCATGAGTCACAGAACCATTTGCATGCCTGAAAGGTTCTTTGCATGGTGTATGGAAGCGGCCCTTTTCGAATTCATTGTTGTGATGTCACAAAACTGTCACAATTGCATCACCTACCCAAACAAAACGGTTTAGCCCCGCCCACACCTGAGTTCTAAGAAATGCTTTTGAATGAGACACAAATCAGAGGAGCCAATCAGAATAGAGCGTATTTACTGTATGGGCAAGTTGGTTGGCCCTCACTAGCAGCACGGCGGGAAATGTGTTTCACTATTATTGTCTTATTTTCATTATTTATTTTATTCTTTTCCCATTTATTTGTTTATTTATTATTATTCATATTCTTATTGTTTTAATTATGATTCATTTAATATTCTTATTTTAAATAATTTATCTTTTTGATCTTATCCTTATTTTGTTTTATCTTCTTTTGATTTTATTAACTTTTATATTTTAGTTATGCTTTAATTATTGTTTTATATTTTCTTTTTTAAATGTATTTTTATTATTAATGGGTTTTTTTTGTACTTCTACTATTTGATATTTTTTGATCTCTTTTTCCTGTATCATCTCATCAACAGTGTAAATGAGGGTCACCCTCAGTGTCTCTGAGGTAAATAAAGGTTGACTGATCGATTGATTGATTGATTTATCAGTCTTAACAGAAACAGCCTGTTTCATTCTGAGGGGCACAGAGAGGCTGGAAAACGATCATGTAAAGTCATTTATGATTTTGGTGCACAAAACGTCACAAATGTGGAGGTGAAGGGAAAAACAGTAAGATCTGAGAGAATCGCAGGTCACGGGCTCTTTAACCAGCTGAGTGAGGTTTGATAACAGTGAGTCAGTGATGGTGAAACACACTGGAAAGTGCAGTGAGGTCCCGATATCAGCAGTGACCTCACACTGACAAAGAGGAAGAGAGACGTCTGTGGTGGTCAGTCCTGATTGTGGTTATTGAATTATTCTGGTATTTTGTGCACTGTAGGCAAAAGAGCACACAGCTCAATGGCTCCACCTGTAGGATTTTATATGTATTACAGCATCTCCACTACTCACAGAGTCGAGTCATTCATTCCCCTTATTTACATTAAATGTAACTTTCAGATTTTCCATACTGAAATTAGAACAAGGGGAAGTACAACTAAAGATAAACTCAAATTAAACACATTTTTCCAAGCACAGTGGGGAGAGAGAGAGAGAGAGAGAGAGAGAGAGAGAGAGAGAGAGAGAGTGAGAGAGAGAAAAAGAGAGAGAGACAGGGAGAGAGAGAGAGAGAGAGACAAAAAAGAGAGAGACAGAGAGAGAGAGAGAGAGAGAGAAAGAGAGAGAGAGAGAGAGAAAGAGAGAGAGAAAGAGAAAGAGAGAGACAGAGAGAGAAAGAGAGAGAGAGAGAGAAAAAGAGAGACAGAGAGAGAGAAAGAGAGAGAGAAAAAGAGAGACAGAGAGAGAGAAAGAGAGAGACAGAGAGAAAGAGAGAGAGAGAGAGAGAGAGAGAGAGAGAGAAGAGAGAGAGAAGAGAGAGAGAGAGAGAGAGAGAGAGAGAGAGAGAGAGAGAGCTTCAGCTCCTATTGTTTCCTCCTCTTCATGTGCCCCTTTAGGATGGACATATTTCAAAGCACACACTTAAAAAGATGGTTCTTTAAGGGTTCTTTAGTGAAGAAAATGGTTCTATATAGAATCATGAACACTCAAAGAACCCTTTGCATGTTTAAATGTTTCTCTGCATGGTGAAATGGTTCTTCAGATTGATGGAGAATGTGTTGTATATGGTTCTATATAGAACCTTTTTAAAAATGGTTCTACATAGCACCGAAAGGTGTTCTTCCATATTTACTACACTCTTTAAAAATGGTGCTTTAAGGTTTCTTTAGTAAAGAAAAAGGGTTCTATATAGACCCATGAACACTCAGAGAACCCTTTGCATGATTAAAGGTTCTTTGCCTGGTGAAATCGTTATTCAGATTAATGGAGAATGTGCTGTAGATGGTTCTGTATACAATCGTTTTGAAAATCCTTCTGTATAGAACCCAAATGGTTCTTCTATTATTATGATGTCAAACTTTTAACAATTGTAAGACCCTTTTGGGTGCTATGTAAAGGTTCTCTGAGTGTTCATGGCTCTATATAGAACCATTTTCTTTCAATAAAGAATCCTTGAAGAACCCTCCTTTTTAAGAGTGACATCTTGACATTGAAACAATAGAAGAAGCCTTCTGTGTTTTGTGTTGTGCTGGTGCGAGTGGATCAGACACAGCAATGCTGCTGGAGTTTTTAAACACTGTGTCCACTCACTGTCCACTCTATTAGACACTCCTACCTTGTCAGTCCACCTTGTAGATGTAAAGTCAGAGACGATAGCTCATCTGCTGCTGCACAGTTTGTGTTGGTCATCCTCAAGTCCTTCATCAGTGGTCACAGGACGCTGCCCACAGGACGCGGTTGGCTGGAGGTTTTTGGTTCTCAGTCCAGCAGTGACACTGAGCTGTTTAAAAACTCCAGCAGCACTGCTGTGTCTGATCCACTCAGACCAGCACAACACACACTAACACACCACCACATCAGTGTTACTGCAGTGCTGAGAATGACCCACCACCCAAACAGTACCTGCTCTGTGAGGGTCCATGGGGGTCCTGACCACTGAAGAACAGGGTAACAGAGTATGCAGAGAAACAGACTGGTCAAACTGAGCTTTGTTAGCCTCGTCTTCAGGTCATAAAAAAAGAAAATGAAGGGAGACACTGTTTTCTACAAGCTGAAGTCGCTTGTTCGAGTTCTCCCGTTCCACCTTAAATGGTTCACGTTCATGATGAGACTGGAATCCACAGCACTTTTGTTGTCGGCTGAACTATGAGAAGGAAAATAAACTCGAAAGGTCCTTTTCTGTCCTGGTGGGCATTCGGTAACTGAATGAACCCACTTTACTAGCCTAATGATGCAGAGTCGATTCCAGTGGACCCCGTTCACACCTGGTCACTTCCTGTGTCCACTATGTGGACTGTATCCTGATGAGATTTCAGCCTCATGCATTTACACTCGCTGGTCAAATGTGTCTCCAATTAGTCGGACTGATATCAGCTCGTTACACAGCAACTAATTACCAACTGTTTATCTGTTCAGCTTCTTCGTCTGCAGTGTGTTTTGTACAGTCAGGTCTGTTCGTGTATTGATTGATTGATTGATATCAGGCAATTCGCTTTGTTCCCCACTGTCAGTGTCCTCCATGGTCATCTTCCTCACAGACACAGATCCAGTGATGCACTGCATGGGGAGGAGTTTTGGTTGTACTGGGAGGAGTTTCTGTTGTTCTGGGAGGGGTTTTGGTTGTAATGGGGGGGTTTAGTTTGTACTGAGAGGAGTTTTGGTTGTACTGGGAGGGGTTTTGCTTGTAAGAGGAGGAGTTTCTGTTGTACTGGGAGGAGTTTGGGTTGTACTGGGAGAAGTTTTGGTTGTACTGGGAGGGGTGTTGATTGTACTGGGAGGGGTTTTGGTTGTAATGGGGGGGTTCGGTTGTACTGGGAGGAGTTTCAGTTGTACTGGGAGAGCTTTGGTTGTAATGGGAGAAGTTTTAGTTGTACTGGGAGGGGTTTTGTTTGTACTGGGAGAAGTTTTTGGTTGTACTGGGAGGGGTGTTGGTTGTACTGGGAGGGGTGTTGGTTGTACTGGGAGAAGTTTTGGTTGTACTGGGAGGAGTTTTGGTTGTTGAGTGTATCTCGGAGAGACGGATGTGTTTACGCTGCTATAATGTGGCTCAAATGCGTCTCAGTCCACCTCCTGAAGTGGTTTCAGTGATCAGATCTGTATCTGTTTTAAATGCATCTTGGCTGCGTTTACATTCGCATTTTTATGTGGCCTCATCAAATAGAATCCTGATACTCAAGACGCATGAAGTGACCAGTGACCAGGGTCAGAGAGTTGATTCTTCAACTACAACAGGTGTGGGAATCGGGGTCGACTCTGATGAGCTGAAACTTGGAATCGACTCTTTGACCGTGTTATTACAGCAGGACGTGTGATGCAGGAAAGAGTCTAGGAAGTGTGAGTTTATTTAATTAGAAGCTTTTAAACAAACTTTACTCACAAAACCGTGTTTGATCCGTTCTTCTTGTTTGGGGTAATTTGGGGAACTTACAGAGATCCTTTATCCCGCATGAATCGACCAATCAAATCACACACCGATTACATTACCGGACCTCCTCTGATAAAACTAATTCAGCTCCAATAATCCCTCGAAAAAGATGGTTCTTCAAGGGTTCTTTAGTAAAGGCAATGGTTCTATTTGGAACCATGAGCTCTGTTGCGTTGTTTATGGTTCTGTAAAGAACCTTCAATCTATCCTGCATCACAAATCCTCGTATTCTTCATGATTAGGGTTCTAATAGTAAAGGCTCTAATGGTTCTATTTAGAATAAAGGCAATGGTTCTATTTAGAACCATGGGCTCTGTTGAGCCATTTATGGTTTTATATAGAACCTTTGATCTATCCTGCATTGCAACTCCTCATATTCTTCATGATTAGGGTTCCAATAGTAAAGGCTCTAATGGTTCTATTTAGAATAAAGGTAATGGTTCTATTTAGAACCATGAGCTCTGTTGTGTTGTTTATGGTTCTGTAAAGAACCTTCGATCTGTCCTGCATCGCAACTCCTCATATACTTCATGATTAGGGCTCTAATAGTAAAGGCTCTAATTGTTCTATTTGGAGTAAAGGCAATGGTTCTATTTAGAACCATGAGCTCAGTGGTGTTGTGTATGGTTCTATATAGAACCTTTGATCTATCCTGCATCACAACTCCTTATATTCTTCACGATTAGGGTTCCTACAGTAAAGGCTCTAATTGTTCTATGTAGAGGAAAGGCAATGGTTCTATTTAGAACCATGAGCTCTGTTGTGGTGTTTCTGGTTCTGTATGGAACCTTTTTGAAAAGGGTTCTGTATAGCATCAAAAATGGTTCTGCTACTGTTTACAATGTCAAGCCTGTCACAGTAGAAGAACGCTTTTCGGTGCTACACAGAACCCTTTTCAAAAAGGTTATATGTAGACGCGCAGAACACATCCTCCATTAATCTGAAGAACCATTTCACCATGCAGAGAACCGTTTAAGCATGCAAACAGATCACTGAGTTGTTCATGATTGTATATAGAACCACTCTCGTTACTAAAGAACCCCTGAAGAACCGTCTTTATTAAGAGTGTGCACAAAGGACGCTCAGCAGTGTGGAGTCATGCCAACGCAAATAGTTTATTTCATATTTCCATTTCCAGTTTGTCACAACAAGATCATCAACACTTATTTGTGTTATAACAAAAGAATGTTTGTTTTGTGGGTGGAGATGTGAGGTGAGCAAACAAACGAGCAGTTAGCCATCTATCAAAATCCGAACTCCAGATCGGTACAAAGAACAGGTCTCGCTAACATAATCGAGTGAAGAACGTTTGGCTTGACTTTCGCTTATTTTAAGAAAAACAATCTGCAGTTACTCGCAGTAACCTACGGGCTCAGTCATTCGCCTGGAGACTTTTATTTTGCAAATAATGCATTTTTTTACCATGAGATGCTACTGAAATAGTAAAGTTTAATAATAACACGTTTTCTGTCCTCGTGATATATGAGGATTAACTACTGATTATAAAATCTCCTCCACTGAGCAGACAGGCCTAAAGACACGCAGCGACGGGTGAGCGGAGGAGCGTTACAGCAGAACCGCTCTAAATGTGGTTTAAACAGCAAATCCTTAACATTAATAAAATCATCCTATACATTACCACACTCTAAACTCTAAGCCTTTTCATTATTATTATTATTATTATTATCATAAAACTGTATAAAAGACAGCCGCTCGTTTTGCTCTTTAGGTCTGACGTGTGGCACATAAATACAAATCGTAACTAGTCTTCTGTACAACATTTACACCGTATGAAAAATGCTACAACACAAATCCATGACCGAAATATATAAAAAGCTCCTCTACAACTGGCAAAAGTAAACGTTATTAGAAAAAAAAAAACATTCCAAATAAAGGCACGAACATAATAACGTAATAAACATGCAAAGAAACTACGGAATCAGTACGATTTGTGCAACGGAGCAAAACTAGTTTTGTGACAGTACAGCACACAGCAGTTCTTTCCTCTAGCTACGCTTTTATCTTAAATACTGTGATGCGCGACGTGAGACGAGCGAAATCGAGCTGGTGAGATCGTGAACAGAACAGGAGACGGTAAACAGCGGTGATACATTCATGGAATATACAGTGAGAGCACTTCCGCTCGCGTGGCTGGTTCAGACGCCCACGTCAAGCATCAGGAGATCACAGTCACACCAACTATGACGAGTGAATGTATTTTTGTTTTGCTTGTTTTTTTGGGTGATATAGACATTAGCGCTTTGCTGATGCCTCACATGGCTGAGTAAAAGTGCTGCATTGAGTTTATTTGACTTAAAAAAAAATCATTTTTGCACCAAAATCAGCCAAAATATATATCTATACACGACCTCTCCTCATAATTTTTAACATTAAACAGGGATAATTACATGTTTGTTACCTTTAAGACTGAGCTCTGTTCTGATTGGCTGCCTCTTTATTAACGTCAGCATGAACGGGCGGGGCTAAACTGCTCTAGGAGGTGATTAGGTGAATATTAGTTAAAAAAAAATCAATTAATTCAAAGCGGGCTGGTTTTTGAGCTCAGTGTCCATATACGGACTGCATGGATGTAAACCTTAACAGTAACTGAAATACAAAGCTATTGATCAGGTAAAGCGGGACAAATACGCTCCCTGCTGTGTTTCTCTTTCAGTGACAGGAGCCAATCAAATTTAACCATCATGAATAATTACTACAAGCCTTATTATTCGCTTTCCCTTATAATTTGCTTTCACTGACCTGTGGGCGTGGCCCTCAGGGTGTTCTAGGCCTTCAGAGAAGGCCTAATGAATTCTGGCAATTAAAATGTACATGTCTATCATTTTTATTCCATTTTACTTCCAACAGAAAATCGTCCAATCAGGATTGTTCTCTCTGTGGGTATCTATGTAGATACAGCTGAGCTGCTCTCTCATTGGTTAGGACTTCAGGAGCTGGACTGAAGGCCTTACATATTAGATGAACTACTAACATAATTAGGAAATTAATCAACCAATCACATTTTGGGACCAATTTAGTGAGAACAACGGTTTTCTGGAGGTTCTAGATATTTCACTGACTGTGAATATGAGTCTAAGCAGGTTCTGGTTAGTTGTTATGAATGTTAAACAGTGGCGGCAGCTCTGTGTCAGAACTCTTTACCGAGAGAGTGACTGTAACACTGATACACACAAGCTCAGATATCTGATAATGACTGATACAAGTTTCAAATGTCTTTGTTAAAGCTGAAACAGCCACCAGCGTTAGCTTAGTGCTAACATATCATTAGAAATCATATATGGGCGCTAGCAGAAACTAGCACTGTCATAGAGGGGTTATTTTTAATGTATAAGGATTTATAAAGAGGAGAAATCAAACAGAAACAACCTCTCTTGTATTTTTTTAAGATGAATTGTGGGTCTATGAAAAACATATGAACTGTCACAAAAATCTATAATTATTTGAGAAAAGTGGATTTTAAGTACCACCCAAGTTCTGCTGCCAAACTGTCCCACTTCACCTGAAAACAACCGTCAAAATAAAAAACTATATTTAATACAGTTTAATAACATGTTTACATTTAGAAGCCTGGTGACGCCTCACAAAAACACAACAGATATGAGCTTTGATGTGGAGTCCTTTAGTGTGTATTTACCATCTTTAGCTGAGTTTACTGTAATATACTGTACGTTATTGATGTGGAAATGATGTGCAGATGAGAATCAGGTCAATTCAATGCAGCACTTTCTTCACTGTAAAGCAGCGAAGAAGAAGAACCGAGCGCCGGAACATCTCTGAGCTACTCAGGAGACGTTTACGTCACTGTTATTAGTATGAAAATACACAGACTTTGGTTTTATGGGCAGGAGTGTGTTCTCTGCGGAGGATGAGTAACTTATTTGCACTTACATTCTTGAAAAGATGGTTCTTCAAAGGTTCTACAAAGAACCATGAACACTCATGTGCATGCTTAAATGGTTTTCTGCATAGTGAAATAGTTATTCAGATTAATGGAAAATGTGTTGTATACGGTTCTACATAGCACCTTTTTGAAAACGGTTCTATGTAGCACCAAAAAGCGTTCTTCTGTTGTTACAAGCTTGACATCGTAAACAATAGCAGAACCCTTTTTCGTGATATAGAACCATATATACCAACACATTCTCCATCAATCTAGAAAAAAAAACATTTAAGCATGGAAATGGTTCTTTATATAGAGCCACTGTCTTTACAAAAGAACCCCTGAAGAATCGTCTTTCTTGAGTGTAGAAAATCAACAAAAACATGGAATTTGACCGGGGGCGCCAAAACTTTTGCACACGACTGTATGTCACCCACCAGCTCTGACAGTGTTTACATTATATTTACTCACCGAACTGCCTCTAATCTGCTCTTTAACTCAGAGCAGCTGTAGCATTCGACACATGAACTCCCGTATGAATAACTATCTGAGACTCAGGTCAACGTTCAAAGGTTTGGAATCACAGGTTTCAGATCATCTGCATGAAGCTGTAATTAAAATCAAGAGGTGTTAGATGTGCCCAGGAATGATGAACGGAGCTGTAGAGGTTTCTAAACTGCCTGCGAGAGCTGTAGAACATCAAGAATGACGTTCTAATAAAACAATTAAAGCTGCACTGTGTAAGATTAGGGGATTTGGAGCCCTCTCTGGTGGAAATGTGTAACTGCACAAAAACGTGTGGAAGAATATTCAGCGTAGAATTCAAAGAGAACTTGGTGAAGGACACGTCTTCCGAGGATGTGAGCAGGGACACGGGACGTTGAGGGGCTGAGGAGGCTACAGAACCCCCTGATTTCAGGACTGCACCTGCAGAGATCTTAACCTTTCAGTAAGACTCATGTGCTTGTTTCAGAGTGGGGTTTGCGGTAGCCGCACTGTTTACGTTTACGATGTGTTTTCATCACAGCGAGTCAAATCGCTTCCACAACATCAGCTGCTTTCACGGCGCATCGCTAAAACACACACAGGTGCAGAGTTACAGGCCAGTTCTGAACCCAAAGCAGCCCAATGCTGCTTTCAAACGTTGAAAACCATCTACTGTAATTATAACGGTTTATCATCCGTCTCATCACCCACTGAAAGTGAGATCTCCAGTGTTAAATCTCACCGCGTCACTGCGGCACAGTTAATGTGCCACATATCGACAATCTGATTGGTCGCCTCCCAGCTCATTTGCATAAAGTTAGCCTAGAATGAGAAAGCATCAGCGCTCTGAAGTGCCAGTTATGTGTATATATTGTCGTCTCTCGCCTCATTATAGTGCAGCATTATGCAATTTGTTTGATGTAAAGTATCAAAAAAATTCGGATGAAGAAAAAAACACATGCGATGAGGCCTAAACATCGAGCTGGACCTTCGTTTTGAGTCTGTGTGTGACGTTAATACATAAACATACATGTGGTGTGAAAAACTCGACGCCTCTGACTTCAAAATGATTATTTCAGGCTTTACAGGGCGATTTAAAGCGGCTCACGCTCACCATATTTCAGTGTGTTTTCACTCTCCTCACTTCTTTCAGTTCTAACACAAACATCTTACATAGTGCAGCTTTAACATCCAGATCAAAGCTCAACGCAGACAGTCTGACATAATTACAGCATATTATTTATCATTTCATTCACTTCTTGTTCACTGAACTCTTGAAATATTGAATAAAACATCTAAAACATCTTTTAGTGAATAATATCTAACATTTAAAGCCACAGAATATATGTTATTATTGTATAAAGTAACATGATTAACGGTGATTCCAAACCTTTGAACGTGTACCTGCTGTCCTCGGGTCTCTATATGAGCACAAACACTACACGGCATTTTTGTAACCCTTATTTTCTACTAATTTCAGGAAGTTAAAAAAAAAGTATCTGCATTTTCACCTGTGGTGTAAATTAGGGATGTAAATATGTGTGAAGGTGGCATCAATATTGGGATGGAACTGATTATAATTAGAGTTACATTCAGTAAAGTTTGCACTCCTTTTTAGGGATAAAAATCACTATTTAAAAACTAAAAATTAAAAGTCCTCCAATACAAAAAACATCTCCCCAAAAAAAGACCATTTTTAATAAAATGAGTTCTGATCTCACACCAATATAATGGAATCCAATCAAACTGTGTTTACATCTGAGACTTCTTGAAGTACTGAATCATTTCCTGACGAATCATACCTGAATCGAATCTTTGTGAGGTCACAGATTTACGCTCTGTTTTGGACGTGACTGTAAGTGGAGATAATAACGATTACAAAAACACCACTCGGAGTGAATTTTGTGCCCATATTCTCAAGGTCGACCGTATCGGGGGGGCCGGGGGGCCGGGGGACCGGGGTATAGTAGGACTAAACTAAACATCTTTTACACTTCTGTATGAAAAATAAACTTTCATTTCCTTTTTTTTTTACACATTCTTTTTCATTTTGTCCTCAAAATAAAGTTCTATTTTCCAGTTCTAGATCCAGTGCTCCAGTCTGTGTACGTTACACGTGTTCACTGTTCTGTGCAAACGCGTTTACTCTGTAAAGACACTGTTCACTCCAGTTGTGCTTCGCGTCCGGTCAAACGGTCTGTCTGTTCTACAGGGTGAGGAGAGACGTGCTGAAAATGGAATATTCCAACATTTTTTCTCAAAAAATGTACATTTTCAGAGTTTTATAGTACATACAGCACCGTGCATATACAGTACAGTAAGTCTTAGGCACCTATTCAATTACTGAATATATATATATATATACATAATTTTGGAACTCTTCTATTGGTCCATTCATCATGATACTTTAGCATGTTGTAAAGGGCACCTGGCATTTTAAAATTGTGTAAGAAGAAAAAAGCACAAAACAACAAAAATGGAGATACGAGGTTTTGTTTTATAAGGACTACGTATATAAGGGCTGGGCAATATGACAATATATATCGTTATCGTAACAAATTATGTCAAATTACAATTAACTATGGTGACCAACTGCATGTTTCATTATAAAGAGAGCAAAATTAGTCCTGTTTAACTGGATTTAGTGACAAATATTGATTTGATAGTATTTCTTTAAATGTAGCTCTACTGGCTCTTTTTTCTCTGTTCCAACTGATCAGATGTCTGAAAAAATAAATATCCTGACATATTGTGTATCCTGAAAATTTCTTGAATTATTGCATTATTATATTTTTGCCATATCACCCATTTCTAATATAAAACCAAACCCAGCAAATTAATAGAAGTTGTGGACTAAAATGAAAATGCCATATTTAAGTGTGTTCACTGTAGAGGGTGTGTTAACTTATTTACATTTAGGAAATCAACAAGACGTGTAATTTGAGTAGGGGCGCACAAACTTTTGCCATGCATTATTATGCCATTACCATGTATTGCCTTTCTAAAAACTCTGAAAATTAGATTTTTGTTGTTGTTGTTGTTGGAATATTCCTTCAGTGTGGTTAATTAACAGATCATTAAAAGCAGTAATGGCCCCAAGATCCATTACCAGCAGTGTAATATACAACTATATACTACATACATGAGCTTTACCTCCCTCTAATTACACTATAGCACATGGTATAGTGCCCAGACTGAGAAAACTGCTCAAGCTTTTCAGAATAAAAGTCCTTTCACTGTGGCCTTGGCTCCTGTATGGCTCACAATGGACCACAGACATCCTTACAAGTTCCACACAACAAGCTGTCGTGGTCTGAATGTCTCGGGGCTGAATTATACTCCTGCATCTGCAAATCTGCAAACGTGCGCAGACGTTAAGTGTCTCACGTGTCCACAAGAGGGCAGTGTTGTATTTATGAAACTAGCACGTACAAAACAAACAGTGATTTTTGTTCAACCCTGTATTATAATATAACTGATAATAACACAGAGCCTCTTCGGCCACTCGGTCCTCAAAGGGCTCTGTTTTGCCGTGTTTAGTTTCGTTTCGGTCTTGTTTAAATCAAATCGCTTCCCTGCTCAAAGAATCAGACCCACAGCACTGCACTTAGACATCTGCACGAGAAATAAACTGTCTACACATCTTATATCCTGGTGGTAGACACTGTAAAAGGCAATATCTTGATGAGTAAAAGCATCTTAAGTCTAGTCAATGTATCTAAAATTTGACAATTACTGTAAGAACATTAGCTTTTTCTACATTTCACACAATTATGTTGAGGAAATAAGATCATTTCACAAAATAGAGCTGCTTTAAAGGAGAAGAAATGTACTGAAATAGGCTGAATTGTCTCATAATACTCTTAAAAGTCTTATAATGAGGAATATTGGATACGTTGACTAGAATTAAGATGTTTCTCATGGAAAGACACCATTTTTTTGCAGTGCAGTTGAGATTTTGTTGGTTTTGGGCCTTCTCTGAAACTCACATACTCATTTCTATGCAGGTTTGCAGGAGTGTAAATCAGCCTGTGGAGGCTCCACATTTAAGAGACACACGTTTGCCGTTTCTATAGAATCTAAAAACAAAAAGCTCTAGCTTTTCTAGAAAACATATGGTCCAGTGTTCCGCTCATTTCTCACAGGCTCTCTGTGAGTTTAGCTGATCTACTCCATACAAACTTACGGTGAAAAATACACCTTCCAGGTGTTAAACAGCTCTGCAGTGCGAGGGTTCTGAACTCATGGCATGGTGAGGAGCGTGAAGGAAACCCCCGAGTGATGGTGTCTCACCAGTATGGGGGCGTGTCCTGATACAGAATGAGGTGAGTGAGTGGAATTGTTGGTGCAGTTCACTTCCTGGCCACACGGGGGCGCCTAAAGCCAGTGTTTCTCTCTCCAGCAGTGCAGCTCTAATGCTTGATCTCCAGGATGGAGGGGTTGTGGTCCAGGATGGCCAGGATGATCTTATCCATGTACTGCCTGAGACGGAAGTTGATCTCCTCCTGCTCCTTCAAGGCTTCCACCAGCTATGAAACAAGCACAGAAACACGGTGAACACACCGGCAATAAATAACACCCAATTTAACACCATCAACTGCACTACAGCATCAGGCTGTACAAACCTCAGCTCCAAAGAGGTGAGACACAGTATGAGAAACTCAATTAAAACAGAAAGCAGTGATCTGTAAACACACTCTGACCTGTATTTTAATGAAAAACAGCCCTGTCCCATTTTAACCCTCGCCCCTACCACTCAGCCCTACCCCTCACGTCTAGGGGTAGGGTGTCTCGATTCTTTTTGCGATAGAGGGGCGAAGTGTTGGAGCTACATGACCCTCCAAACAGAAGTTTTTCAGAGACTCTCCAGAGTGATATGAGAAAAAAAGAGAAACCGGTAAGACGGCTTAACAAGAGACCAAAGAAACCCACAAATGTGAGAATTTTCTCTGTTAAAAATTAATCATATTATCTTAGATCAATGTTGTTTCAGTGTATTATGGTCCTTTTCTTCTTAACAAGCATAAAAGTGCAGTAGTGCTGATGTCTCAGTAGCTAGCTGGCTAAATTTCCCGTTCTACCTTAACTAGTGCAGCAGTTACATTCTGGAGCCTCAAATTCAAACGAGAATCTGGTGAATATCTGACTTCAGCTTCATATCACTGAATTAGTGGTGGGTGATAATAAATAATTGCCCCCCTCTTTGAAGATCATATGATGCCCTAAATGTAACTAAAGCCCAGCAGTGAGGAGCTGAACTTTACCCTTCTCTGCTGTCACTGCAGACTGGCAGGGTCGCCTACAGAGCAGCGCTGGTAGCTGTTAATGAAGTGATGCTCTTTTTATTCAAGGGTCCCATTTCAACCCCTGCAACTCTAAGTTCTAAGGTGACTGTTTTAGGGTAAAAATAAGAAATGGGATTGGGCCTTAGTGTTTAACTCGGCTGACACACATTTCTAAAAAAGGTGGTACAGGAGTGATTTAAGAGCAGAAGTTTAAAATGCATCTCGAACAGGTGATGCAGTCATGCTTGCCTATAAAAGGAGCATCCAGGAAGGCTTTCTGATCAGCCGGAAAACAACGTTCAACAAGCGCCAGCAAGGATTTCACACTCTACAGCGCATATTAGAGCTGGGTGATACAGCGAAAATATAATACTGTGATACTTCAAGACGTTTTCATAATAAATGATATTTTTGTTTAAACATCTGATCAGCTGGAAAAAAAAGAGCCTACAAAGAGATTTTTGTTCAGTATTACTCACTAAATCCAGTTAGGGAGGAACATGCCTGAAACCCCTCCTCCTTCCAATCCAACGACCTACCTATTCCCATCCTTACCTTCTGTTTCCTGTGACACTGGTTCTGCTATGAACCGCTCTGCCACAGACCTCCATACACCTCTGGCACACACTTACACCAAGTTCTCTACCCAAACTGCTGCAGTCCTCATCACCACTTCAGAACCAGCTCTTGCAGGACAGACAGCTCAGCTCTGGACCACCGTCTTTCTCATGATGAGAAGGTCCTTCGAGCGTACACTCTCAGAAATAAAGGTATTAAACCCCTCTTGTCATTGGGGTGGTTCCCTCAAGGCTCCATCTCAGTACCTTTAGTCAGGGAACATAACTGAACCATAATCCACTGAAATGATATGTTCTAAGCTGTACTGACTCCACACACCCCGTCTCGTCTCCAGGCTTTTATTTTACTGTTCTGTTTAAAACATTCGGTTATGAAAAGGTACAAATACGAACTTTTCACCTGGAAAAACTGATTTAAGGTTCACAATCAGACCTTAAAACCACTGTTGGAGCTTTGAGGGAACATTTACACTGTTTGTACCTTAATGAACGAGAATTGTACCTTTACAGAACCTTTATTTCTAACAGTGTACTCTTCATACCCCTCACTCAGTCCAAGACCCAGTTTCTGAATTCCTCCTGGAGTTCTTTTGGGGGTCCGGGTTTCTAGCTCTTGGCAGAAGCCACCCAGAACTCCAGCCCACGTTCTCATAGTTCTCCCCCTCCTTCAGTCAGTCTTCCCTCATACTACCACCACATGTTGAAGGCACGGCCCGAACTCACAAAGTGTTGTTAAAAGGAAAGGTGATGTAACACAGGGGTAAACATGCTCCTCTCCCAACTATTTTGGAACTTGTAGGAGGCATGAAATTTGGAGTGTATATATTAAAAAAAAAAACAAAGTTTATAATAGAAAACATCAAACATTGTGTTTTTTGTACTGTTTTCAGTTTAATACAGCTCAAACAGAATCTACTAATCACTGCATTCTGGTCCAAACGGCCCGAAGTTATTTGGAAAAAAATTTTTTACATTTAAGTACAATTTGAAAACATTTTGCCTGACAGAAACGATAAGTAAAACTGTTGGCATCCTTGGCAATAAAAGAGCCTATGTAAAAATGCCAAGTGTCATAATTATTGGCATTTAAAACTTCATGCTCCCTCTCAGTACCACAATAACAACTCTGACTCCTCCCCAGTGATGGATAAGCATGGAGAACATGTAAAAAAGAGTCAAATCCAGTGAGATCTGTATGTGATCATGTCTCTTACCTCATCTCTGGAGGCGTTGTCGATCTCGGCGGCGAGCGACTGGGCCTTTGTGTGGCAGGCGAACAGGTTTTTAGCCTCGTAAAGACTCAGGCTCAGGATCTGCGCATTTAGATCATCGTTCTGATCCCTCAGCTTATGGTTCTCCTATTAGGAGGAAAACAGACAGAATTACATTATAGCTGATGTTCCTCAGGAACAGATACATGAACACCAGGCCTCTGAACCGATTCAAGGAATGAAACCAAATGCTGGGAACAAAATAGTTAACTGAAAACGTCGCCTTTAACTGTTCCACACTGTCTACATGAATACAAACAACTGCTGGCGCCAATAGCTGCAACCACCTTGGAAGCCATGGCAACCACCTAGCAACATCCTAGCAACCACCTGGGACACAATAGCAATCTCCTGTAGTACAAGAGCAACCAGCTAGCAACACCATTGCAACCACCTACAATTACATAAAAATCATCTGGAACCACCCTACACTCTTAAAAGAAACCATTCTTCAAGGGTTCTTTAGTAAAGAAAATGGTTCTACATAGAACCATGAACACTCAAAGAACCCTCTGCATGATAAAATGGTTCCCTGCATCATAAAAACGCTTTTCAGATTGATGGAGAATGTGCTGTAGACAGTTCTACAGCATCCAAAAGGGTTCTTCAACTGTTACAGTGTCAAGCTTGTTACAATAGAAGAACACTCCATTTCAACCTAATGAGAAATTGTAGAACAGACTCGGTTTATATCACAATACCTACATTTAGAGTCAGTTATTCATTCAACCTAATGAGAAACTGTAGAACAGACTCAGTTTATACCACAATACCTACATTTAGAGTCAGTTATTCATTCAACCTAATGAGAAACTGTAGAACAGACTCAGTTTATACCACAATACCTATATTTAGAGTCAGTTATTCATTCAGCCTAATGAGAAACTGTAGAACAGACTCAGTTTATATCACAATACCTACATTTAGAGTCAGTTATTCATTCAGCCTGATGAGTAGCTGTGGTGATGTACCTGTCTGAGGCGTTTGACTTCGTGCTCCAGCTCTATCTCCCGTGTTCTGGCGTTGAATTCGGCTGAAGAGTTTCGTCCTCGTCCAGGCCGCTCCGTCTCCAGCTTGAAGAGCTGCAGGTGCTCCAGCTCCCTCCTCAGGTCCTCTATCAACTACACACACACACAGGAAGATCTATCACTCTGTGAAAGAGGATGGACACTCCCATTAAGTGACAGTTCACTAAGGGTGTCTTCACACTTGACAGGTGATCTTGTTCTGATTGCCCTGTAATATGGTTCCTGACCTACGGTACACGTTTAGGGGGGTACTGGTGTAAAACCTGTGGCCACTCTACCCTGGAGCAGTGAAACGTGTTCTGTGGAGTGACCAATCAGCTTCTCTATCTGTCAGTCTGATGGACAAGTCTGGGTTTGGCGAATGCCAGGAGAACGTTACCTGCCTGACTGCACTGTGCAGCTGTAGAGTTTGGTGGAGGAGGGATGATGATATGGGGCTGTTTTTCAGGGGTTGATCTAGAACCCTTAGTTCCAGTGAAGGGGAATCTTAATGACTCAGCACCAAGACATTTTGGACAATTATACACTTCCAACTTTGTGGGAACAGTTTGGGGAAGAACCTTTCCTGTTCCAGCATGACTGAGCCCCAGTGCACAGAGCAGCTCCATAAAGGCCTGACTGGGTGAGTCTGGTGTGGAAGAACTTGACTGACCCTCACAGAGCCCTGACCTCAACCCCATCAAACACCTTTGGGATGAACTAGAACGGAGATTGAGATCCAGACCCTCTCGTCCATCATCAGTGTCTGACCTCATAAATGCTCTTCTGGATGAATGGGCAGAAATTCCCACAGACTCTCTCCAACATCTTGTAGAAGCTTCCCAGAAGAGTGGAAACTTAGAGCTGCAAAGGGGGACCAACTCCATATTAATGCCTATGATTTAGAATGGGAGTCATAAAAGCTCCTGTAGGTATAATGTGTAGGTGTCCCAATACTTCTGTCCATATAATTTAGTTAGCGGGCTAAAACTGCCACCCGCACCAGCACAGTCTCAGTTCCAGCCAACTGATGCTAAAATAACACACGATTAGAGGATAAAGACTCCAAAGACTCCAAAAGCTGAGTGACTAGAGTTGGAGTGACAGTGGAAATTGAATGTAATCTGTAGTGTGTGTAGCTGTTAGCCTGTTAGCCGTCGCTGAGCCACTCTTGTGTGTAGTTTTTCTCCGGTATGGTTCTGATTTGACAACAGTGCAGATGGAAGAAACCTTTATTAAATACTCCGTATACACACCCAGAGAGTCAGAGCACAGGAGCCAACAGCAAAGCTGGTGGCCCACCGGCTTTGTGCTCAGCGTTTTAAAGGCGGCCCACTGGTGGTTAAACAGAGTTTCAGACAAAATGCCACTTTTCATCACTCATTTTCTACTCACAGTCCAAATTTCTTATTTTTCTTCATTTCTTTCTTTCCTTATACCTTTAATAAATTAGTTTAGCACATTATTTTAATAGCAATATCATAAATAAAGCCAGTTATAGAGCTGTAACCACTCTAGCAGAGTCAGCAACATTTTCAACCATTTTCAACCTGGTCATTCATTTTTTCCTCTAAACTGTTTGCAATAATAGTTTTATTTTTCAAAATAAAAGTCTTTGTGCATTTAAAATCTTTGAGGAAATTAAAAGTCTAGTTAAACCAAAGGCAGGACAGTAATCTGGGTGGTCTGAGTTGTTGTTATCAAGCCAGTGGACTGATATATGCTCACTACCTGGTCTGATATGACTGTGCATCAATTATATTATGTATTAATGCACCAACAGTTTATGAGAACTTATAAATGTGTGTGTTTCTCACCTCTTGCATGGCCTCGCGTTCTTTCTGGAACTCGTGTCTGTTCTGCCACAGCTTGTCCATCATCTTCCTGTACAGGTCCATCTCATCCTTCAGACGCAGGCTGGTGTCCTCCAGCTTATCCGTCATACGCTGCTTCTCCTGGAACAACACAGACATACGGATTATTATCTTCACAGATTTCTCCTCTGAAAGGCTCAAGAGTTCAGTGCATACAACTTAAACAAACCACAACTTCAGCTGTTTTTTTGCTTTAGAATAACAAATTTGGGAAAACTGGTGATAGATTTGAGAATAAATGCACAAAATCAGAGATCCTGCAATATTATTTGCTCAAAATGTGTAGTTATTAATAGTAAATAACACCTCAAAGAGAGGCCACGCCGACGCCTGCTAACACAAAAACGAATGAACATACAAGCCTAAGATTTTGCTCAGTCAGGAAAGGACATCCAGTGTTTTGAGGCAGATTTGCTCTTTAGATCTTTTTTTTTTTATATATATATTTTCCAGATTTTCTCCCAAATTTAGTCGGATCCAGTTCCACTTACCAGTTAGGACTCCCCCAATCACATGATACGACCAGCTCTAGGAGGGCGAAGGCAAACATAGTCTTCCTCCGAGTTCTGTGAAACTCCAGCGCATCTTTTCAAACTGCTGCTAATGCAGCGTCACTGAAAGGCTGAACACGCTCGGAGGAGAACGCTAACCGCCAGATCTGTTACGTCAGCGAACAGACGCTGCGCTGACTAGCATCGCACTGAGTGATGGGGGAGACGGGGGGCCATCCTGCCCACCCAGAGAGAGAGAGGACCATTGTGCTGTCTTGGACTCCTGGACATGGACCTTTTAGGCCTTGTTCAGACTGCTAGCCTATATCTGAATTTTGCTGTATTGTATGTAATTTTGCCGTAGTTAATGATGCCTGCGTCATTATAACGGCAGCCCATGCAGATCGGCTGGTGATGTCTGAACACACAAATCTGATCTGATCACTAGCAAATAACAGAGCGGACAGTGAACTCAAAATATCTGATTTGAGAAACAAACCTGTCCTGCAGTCTGAACACAGACTTAGAGATTTAGGCTGATTTGTGAATTGAGCAATGAAAATTGATCACTGCATTAACCGAAACAGTTCTTTCCCCTCCTTTTCCTCCTTTCCCTCATTCAAAAGGTCCCTCCATCTCATAATCTTTACGTTTTCAATATTCATAGAGACATTCGGACCCCACGTAGGGAGAAAGACCAACGGCACGCAGAGTGTATGAAATATGAAGAGCGTTAGCCGCCGCTCTCTCGGCTGTGTGGTGGTGGTGACCCAGTTTTTCGGGCTGAAGCAGAGACTCCATCGCTCTGCAGTGTTTCTCTTTGTTCCAGATCAAAGTCTCCGCAGTACAGGAGAGCTAATCCCCCCACAGCACCACCCCCACCACCATCCCACCCCTCAGACGGCAGCTTCACACTCTCATTACACCGGCTAACGCAGCGCTCTCGTTAGCATTCACAGCCCGATTCCACGCAGCAACACGCAGCAGCTCTGATACAGTCACAGCTCAACAGCTGCTCTGAGTGGATCTGAGAAACTGCCTGATTCATTTTCACAGAGTTCTCAAACACATCTGCAGCACATCTGCAGCACACAGTCACTGTGGGAGCTCAGAGAGGAGCAGCTCAGAGAGGAGGGCTGGGACTGAGGGTCTGTGTGATGATGGTGAAGAAGGTTATTATTGTGATTATGATGATGGTGGTGATATGATTATTCCTCTCAAAGTGAATATAACACTGTACTGCTAGTCTTCAAATCCCTTAAAACTTTAACGCCTTTATACGTTTCTGAGTGCTGATGATGTTCCAAACCTCCATATTTCACACATGAAGCTTATAAAGAGCAGAGAGGTTCTGTTTTTATGCACTAAAGATCTGCAACATATTACCGATAAAATCATCAGCCGCCTTCTGTCAATATTTAAAAAAAACAGTTAAAACATGTTTCTTTACTTTTTTTATTGTTTCCCTTGATTTTACTGGAATATTATTTTGTTACTAGAATATTTTTTAGTGTATGGTTACGGAACACTCAGAGAACCCTTAACATGATTAAAGAGTTCTTTACATGGTGAAATGGTTCATCAGACTGATGGAAAATGTGCTGTAGATGGTTCTATAGAACCTTTTTAAAAGGGTTCTGTATAGCACTGAAAGAGCTGACATTGTAACAACACCAGAATCCTTTTTGGTGCGATACAGAACCATCTACATCAAGAAAGGGCTCTTCAGATTGATGGAGAACGTGCGTAGACGGTTGAAGGTGTGATGATAGTGATTGTGATAGTGATGATGTCATGGGGGATCATGCTTGCATTAATGTTTATGATGGAGATTCTTGTGATGATGGTGATGATTATGGTGATGGTGATTTTGACAATGATCATTATGGTGATGGTGATGATTGGTGATGAATGTGATTGTTGAGATCATAGTGATAGTGGTCATGTTGTGGATGATAGTGATGATGGTGATTATATTGGTGATGATGGTTATGATGGTGATTACTGTCATGATGATAGTGATGATAATGGTGTTGATGATGGTGGTAGTGATGATATTTATGGAAATGATAGTACGGTGATGATGATGGGGATGACAATGGTGATGATAACGATGATAAAGATGGTGGTGATGATGGTAATGATGGTGATTACGGTGGCGATCATATTGGTGATGATGGTGATGATTGTTATAACGATGGTGATGATGATGGTGGTAGTAGTGATGATGATGATTGTGATGATGGTATGTGTGGCATGCGACTGTCCACCGGGCCCTGATGGCGGCCGCAAGAGCCGGCAGGAAGGCGGGGCCCGAACACCGAGCGGTGACGAACCCTCAGGGCCCGGTGGACGGGCACATGCCACAGTATGGTAACGTTTGTGATGATGACAGTGATGGTGACGATGTGATGATGATGGTAATGATGCGATGGTGATGGTGATGATAATGATGGTGATGGTAATAATGATTGTGGTTATGATGGTGATAATGGTGATGATGATAGTGATTACGATGGTGATGATAATGATGATGGTGGTGATGGTGGTGGTTATAATAGTGATGATAATGTTGGTGTTGATAATGATGGTTATGGTAATAATGGTGATGATAATGGTGGTGATTATGAAGGTGATGATGATGGTGTTAACAATTCTGATGATAGTGATGACGACAGTCATGATAATAACGATGAATGTGTTTCTCACCTGGTCCAGTTTCTCAGTCTGTGACTTCAGTCTGCAAACGTTCACCTTCAACTCCGTGTTCTCCTCCTCCAGCTGCTGCACCCTGAGACACGACAGCAGACAGGAAGTTACACAGCAGTTAAATAGCACGACCCTCAGACAGGGGCTCAAGCGCCAGTTCACTGAGGACCAAGGTGTTTTTATTAAAATAACATTTGATGGTAATTTGAAGTCAAAGACAGCAGCTGTGATCTGTGTGTGGTCTTCTGCACTGTGTAGTGTGTATTATACAGTGTGTTTGTTGTACCTGTTACAGAGGAGCTCTATCTCGGTGCTTTTATCTCTCTCCATTTTGCTGTAAATTTCTCGGTGCCTCTTCAGCTCCTCCTCCAGACTCTGCTCCGCCCGCGTCTCCTGGTCTTTAATCTGCTCCTCCAGCTCGTGCACTCTAAACACACACACTCATCACTACAGTGTAGTTTACTCTGAAGTGTAATTTGGAAGCCTATTTGTATACCTGTCATAACAAAACCTCATAGCTCCATAACTTTATTTGTTTTTCTTTTTCCATCTCCTGACTGTGATTAGTCCAAATCATCAACTAATTTATTCTGAGACCTCCCCCTGACTGTGATTAGTCCAAATCACCAACTAATTTATTCTGAGACCTCCCCCTGACTGTGATTAGTCCAAATCACCACCTCATTTATTCTGAGACCTCCCCCTGACTGTGATTAGTCCAAATCACCACCTCATTTATTCTGAGACCTCCCCCTGACTGTGATTGGTCCAAATCACCAACTAATTTATTCTGAGACCTCCCCCTGACTGTGATTAGTCCAAATCACCACCTCATTTCTTCTGTGATTAGTCCAAATCACCACCTCATTTCTTCTGTGATTAGTCCAAATCACCACCTCATTTCTTCTGTGATTAGTCCAAATCACCACCTCATTTCTTCTGTGATTAGTCCAAATCACCACCTCATTTCTTCTGTGATTAGTCCAAATCATCAACTAATTTATTCTTAGACCTCCCCACTGACTGTGATTGGTCCTAATCACCACCTTGTTCATTTTGAGACCTCCCCCTAACTGAGACTGGTCCTAATCACTGCATGGTTTGTTCTAAGACCTCCCCCTGACTGTGATTGGTCCTGAACACCACCTCATTTGCTCTGAGACCTCCCCCTGACTGTGATTGGCCCTGAACACCACCTTGTCTATTCTGAGACCTCCCCCTAACTGGGACTGGTCCTAATCACTCCATGGTTTGTTCTGAGACCTCCCCCTGTCTGCGATTGGTCTTAATCACCACCTCATTAGTTCTGAGACCTCCCCCTGACTGTGATTGGCCCTGAACACCACTTTGTCTATTCTGAGACCTCCCCACTGACTGTGATTGGTCCTAATCACCACCTTGTTCATTTTGAGACCTCCCCCTAACTGAGACTGGTCCTAATCACTGCATGGTTTGTTCTAAGACCTCCCCCTGACTGTGATTGGTCCTGAACACCACCTCATTTGCTCTGAGACCTCCCCCTGACTGTGATTGGTCACCACAGTGTCATGGTTGCCTGCAATACTGCATGGAGCCTCTAGTGGTGCTGACATGTACATCAAGTACAGCAGCATGTTCGGCAGTAGTTTAATTTAGTCACAGCAACAAAAGTCTGTGTGTGTAAACGTACCGGTGAACGAGCTGTGTGTTCTCCTGCTTCAGTTTGCTCTTCAGGTCTCCGTTGGCCAGGCTTTCGTTCTCCAGCTCCGTCACCTTCTTCTCCAGGTAGCTCACCTGAAGAACACAGACACCTGTTGACTGGAACTGTTCACTCTACTATCTATATTTTATAACATGCTCTTCTATTCTCTAAAGCCCAATCCAGTCAATGTGGCTCTCAGTACCTTCTCTGTGATATCGATGTCGCAGGAGTCGATGCTGTCTCTGAAAAGGTCTTCTGTACTGCCCTGACTGCTGCTGAAGTTACTGTGGTGGAAGAGCTGACTGTAGGACAGATAGAGACAGAGAGGACACTCAGATTCATACACACTTCAAACACGGGCAACTTTTAACAGCTTGTCCCTCTAGAACTGTTCAATGCCATTCTAGGCTTTTCAGGACCATTCAAAACCATCCATCCATCCATCATCTAAACCGCTTATCCTTCTGGGTCGCGGTGGGGTGCTGGAGCCTATCCCAGCTGTCACTGGGCGGAAGGCAGGATACACCCTGGACAGTTCGCCAGTCCATCGCAGGGCAGACAGACAGACATACAGAGTCACACACTCACTCACACCTAGGGGCAATTTAGCATGTCCAATCAGCCTGACTGCATGTTTTTGGACTGTGGGAGGAAACCCACGCAGACACGGGGAGAACAGGCAAACTCCACACAGAAATGACCCTGGTCGCCCGGCCGGGTATCGAACCCAGGCCATTCTTGCTGTGAGGCAACAGCGCTACCCACTGCGCCACCGGCCATTCAAAACCATTTAGGACAATCTGATACTGTTCAAGACTGTTAGATATCAATACAGACCATTTGAGCCAAGGCTATTCAAAATGATCATAAAAAGATTTGAGCCCATCAAGACCATCTGAGACAACTCAATACAATTCAAAACAATACAAGGCTTTTTAATACCATTCAAGACCACTCAAGATAACTCAGGAGTATGTGTGACCACTTTAGACTATCAGCGGACGTTTCAGGGCTAACCAAGATCATTTAAGAGCATCTGAGACACTTCACGGCTATTTAAGACCATTAGAGAACATCTGAGACGACTGGGGATCATTTGAGACCACGTGAGCCCATTCAAGTCTACTTAAGACCATTCAAGATTACTGAAGACTCTGAGGACTTTTCAAGACCATTTGAGAGATTCTATGACTATCTGACACCATATGAGACCATTCAAGGCAACGTGGGATTCGGCACCATTTGAGACTTTTCAGTGCCATCCAGTAGAATTCAAGGGAGTTGTTTGAGAGTTTTTAAGACTGTTCAAAACCATTTAGGACTGTTAGAGACCACTCAAGGCCATGTAGGTCTCTCAAAGACTATGTGAGGCCACTCTAGACTTTTCAAAGCCATTTGAAACTATTTGAGAGAGCACTAGAAACCAGTCAAGGCCCTTGACCTAACCGAAATCTGACTTGTGCTCTTATTTGATTCTGTTTGGGTCCATTATCATTCAGGTTTAAAGGGAAACTCTGGGAAAACCACATTACATGTGATGAACTTTGTGTTCTGACATTAAAGGAGACAGACTGGCTTCTTACCGGCCGAAGGCGGTGCTGGAGATCTTTCTGTTTGGGCTGAAAAACAGAGAAAAAACAACAACTCAGTCATAAAGAATGAACAGATGCTCAGGCAGCAGATGATGAATAAAGCCTAAATGAATCTCTGAGAGTCTGTCAGAAAGTTCTGTTCTAGTTCTCATCTGTTCTTTAAAGTCTGGTAGATTTCACTTCATTTGTGCACAGAACCACTTTATTCAGTAGCAGCTGATGGGTAATGAACGGAGGCTCATCCATGAATCCATCCATTTCTATTTTTATTTATCTATTTCAAAAGCAAACATCTTCACCTCACTCCTTATTACAGGTTGAAGCTGCCTTACAGACAGTATTAGCACTGCTGTGTCCGATCCACTCGCACCAGCGCAACACACACTAACACACCACCACCACGTCAGTGTTACTGCAGTGCTGAGAATGATCCACCACCCAAATAGTACCTGCTCAGTGGGGGTCCTGTGGGGGTCCTTACTATTGAAGAACAGGGTAACAAAGTATCAGAGAAACAGATGGTTTGTGAAACTATATGGTCAATGGAGCTGATAGAGTGGACAGTGAGTGTAGAAACAAGGAGGTGGACTTTGGCTACAGTTAGCAACACTAGCATCAAATGTTAAAATGAAATTAATGGTAGGTCAAAATTGTTCTGTTACTCATACAACAACCAGAGAGAGAGAGAGAGAGAGAGAGAGAGAGAGAGAGAGAGAGAGAGAGAGAGAGAATGAAAGACAGATTGAAAGAAAGAAAGAGAGAAAAAAGAAAGAATGAGACAGAATGAGGGAGACAAACAGAAAGAGAGAAAGAGAGAGAGAGAGAAAGAAATAGAATGACAGAGTGGAAGAGAGAGAGAAAAGAAAGAGATAGAGAGAAATGGACATGGGGAGAGAGGTAAGTGAAATAAAAACCAGTGTAAAACTGTAGGTTTCAGGTATTTTCAGCTGTTAATAATTGAGTAAATGAACGATTACATAATTAACTAAACAGAATGAAACTGTAAACGGGTCAGATCTTGCAGAGAGGGGGAGTGGGTGGGGGTGTGGGGGGGCAGTTGGTGCTTACAGCGTTTATATAACACACAGTGACCCGCGTCACGCTTTAAACTCCTTTAGCTCTTACATCACCACACACACACACACACACACGCACGTCTCAGCACACACACACACACACACACACACACACACACACACACGTCTCAGCACACACACTCGCGTCCTCTTATCTAACACACACCAGCTACAAACCCAGGGGGTGTGTGTGGGGAGAGACGAGGACACGCTTTCCTGCATCTTGTGGAACTGAAACACAAACCTTAACTAGAGGAGAAACACACCCGACGTCTTCAGGTGGAGGTTTGAGCTTTTATTACAACCAAAAATGAGAACATAATTTAGTGTATATTCTTATTAAAATGCATTACAATCCAAGACTGATGCAGCTGAATCACCTTTACACCCCTGCGGAACACAGCGTCATGTAATGTTGACTACACACTTAGAAAAGATGGTTCTTCCAGGGTTCTTTAGCAACGAAAAATGGTTCTATATAGAACTGTGAACACTGAAAGAACTCTTTGCATGATTAAAGGGTTCTTTGTATCCTGAAAAGTTCTTTAGATTGATGTAGAATGTGCTGTTCTATATGGAACTTTTTTGAAAAGGGTTCTACACAGCACCAAAAAGGGTTCTAGTATTGTTGCAAGCTTGATATCGTCACAATAGGGGAACCTTTTTGGTGCTATACACAACCCATTTTAAAAAGGTTCTATATAGAACCATCCACAGCACATTCTCCATCAATCTGCAGAACCGTTTCAGGATGCAAAGAACCATGTAATCATGCAAAGAGTTCTTTGAGTGTTCACAGTTCTATATAGAACCATTTTTCTTTAATAAAGAACCCATGAAGAACCATCGTTTTTTAAGAGTGTAAGGGTCTAACCATTCTCCAAATCCATGGTTTGGTTGGCTAGGCTGTCATTATAGCGCCCCCTGCTGTAATGCCCAGAATGCAGCTCATTTTTGCAGTGCAGCTATGCAGGAAACCCCATCTGCGTGACTCGAGGCGTCCGTGTACGCGTTCCTGTGTGAAGCATGTTTTTGGGCCTATATCTGTTCGGTCCGGCTCCTTCTGCAATACCAGTGAACTGACAGACTCAGAACTTCCGATGAAGTCGGCTTCTTATTCGGATACTCTGTTCCACCTTAAATGGTGCTGCAGTTACATTCTGGGCCAGCATTTAACGTCGCTGCATCGTTTAAGGTGGAAAGGAAGTTTGAATGAGAAGCTGACTCTCCTCCTCATCTGGCTGCTGCCTCTGTTCCGAGCCGCGTGGACGCTCCGGAATAAACAGATTTTCGAATCTTGGGCTTTGTGGCAGAAACAGCGCCACCTCTGAGCACAAATCAACCCGAAGGAGTTTTATGAACATCACTCGTGGCAAAGTGACGACTGTGGACACGAACGCCACCATTTACTCTAAAATTAGGACCCTCTGCCCTTCAGATCTATTTTGAACATGTGCTTGGTCGGAAATTCATGGAATTCCAGGTGCGGATGCTTTGTTTGGAGCTCTGAGGAACACAGTGAAACGCCTCGAAACTGAACTGAACCTTTTTTGTTTTTGGTTCAACCTGAACTGAAATTACCTGCTAACAGAGACAGAAGTGAGAACCCAGAAATGGCAACTGACGCCCGAGTGGACACCCGGAATGACCCTCATACGTCCGGCACATACCATGTGATGATTTAATTTTTACTTATTAGCAGTGCCTGTTAGCTACATTAGCCTCAAAGCTCCAGGGCTAAAACCTCAGACACCAAACATGTCTCTGCTGCTCAGTCACGTTAAGATTTCTGAGCACCTTTGAAACCTCATTCCTGCGTTCTGTGGATTCTGAGGTTAGAACCGCGCTGCTAGAACCGCTGCTAGAACCGCTGCTATTTTTTACATTAGCATGAATGGATGGACTGAGCTGAGTCCGCAGTGCAGCGTTAGTCCGGCAGTGTGGGAGGATTAATGGTGGACGGACGTGGGATTTAATATGATCCCACTTCCTCATCACACCTATAGACCCAGCAGAGCAGGAAATTACTCAACTCTCAGTGAACCCACAGCACCATCTGAACCACCTACAGCATAAAAACAGAACAAATCACATTCAGCCTAATGAGAAACCATTCATATCACAATACCTACATTTAGAGTCAGTTATACATTCAGCCTAATGAGAAACTGTAGAACAGACTCAGTTTATATCACAATACCTACATTTAGAGTCGGTTATTCATTCAGCCTAATGAGAAACTGTAGAACAGACTCAGTTTATATCACAATACCTACATTTAGAGTCAGTTATTCATTCAGCCTAATGAGAAACTGTAGAACAGACTCAGTTTATATCACAATACCTACATTTAGAGTCAGTTATTCATTCAGCCTAATGAGAAACTGTAGAACAGACTCAGTTTATATCACAATACCTACATTTAGAGTCGGTTATTCATTCAGCCTAATGAGAAACTGTAGAACAGACTCAGTTTATATCACAATACCTACATTTAGAGTCGGTTATTCATTCAGCCTAATGAGAAACTGTAGAACAGACTCAGTTTATATCACAATACCTACATTTAGAGTCGGTTATTCATTCAGCCTAATGAGAAACTGTAGAACAGACTCAGTTTATATCACAATACCTACATTTAGAGTCAGTTATACATTCAGCCTAATGAGAAACTGTAGAACAGACTCGGTTTATATCACAATACCTACATTTAGAGTCGGTTATACATTCAGCCTAATGAGAAATTGTAGAACAGACTCAGTTTATATCACAATACCTACATTTAGAGTCAGTTATACATTCAGCCTAATGAGAAATTGTAGAACAGACTCGGTTTATATCACAATACCTACATTTAGAGTCAGTTATACATTCAGCCTAATGAGAAACTGTAGAACAGACTCAGTTTATATCACAATACCTACATTTAGAGTCGGTTATACATTCAGCCTAATGAGAAACTGTAGAACAGACTCAGTTTATATCACAATACCTACATTTAGAGTCGGTTATTCATTCAGCCTAATGAGAAACTGTAGAACTGACTCAGTTTATATCACAATACCTACATTTAGAGTCGGTTATTCATTCAGCCTAATGAGAAACTGTAGAACTGACTCAGTTTATATCACAATACCTACATTTAGAGTCGGTTATTCATTCAGCCTAATGAGAAACTGTAGAACAGACTCAGTTTATATCACAATATCTACATTTAGAGAAACTGACCACACTGAAGACTAACATTAGAGAAATTTAGTCTGAATCTGAACAAACTAGTAAAGTCGAGTCTCTTCAGGATCAGATACTGTGAGCTGTAGTTCGATACGGCTCCATCTAAATCAGACTGAACTGAAGAAGCTGAACTCCACTTAAAAAGATCTTTTTTGGAAGTTCAGATGGTTTTCCTGCCGGCCCCCGTCCCGCCTCCTCCCCGCCCGCGCCCGTGTGTTCGCTCGGCTAATTTTAGTCTCAGTGTCTCTTCTTTCTGCAACGGGGAGCTAAAAGATCCCCCGAAGCCTTTGACAGATACGGCGTTGCTATGGCGACAGAGACCCTCCCCCGGATAAAGGCTCAGAGTGGGGTGATTAAAGAGAATCATCAAAATAAATCCAGCTTTGAGCAGACACCCCGACACGGAGAACCGCCGCGCTGCTCCGAGACACAGAGAGGACGGAACAACAACACTTCAGACACGACGCACAGCTTTCCATGAGACTAATGGCTGCTGCGGTGGGGAGGGTGGGATAGTGTGTGTGTGGTGTGGGGGGGGGTGAGGAGACTGAAATAGGGCTACAATTAGTCAACCTGATGAATCTGCCAAGTATGACAGATTTTTCTTTTTGATGTATCATATTTACAAAAAGCTTTACAATAAAGCAATAACCCATAAGAGGCCATGCATTACAGTGATTTTACCATTTTACCAAAAGTAAGGAGCTTTTATACAACACTGACAGACCACCACACGATAAAATACACCAAGTCCTTTAATTTACTGTTAACAGACACACAAACAATTATGCCAACAAGCGATGTGGTTAATAGGCTATGGCTGCCAAGCAGCATAACAGTCAATGACTTTTCCATGAAAAACTTAATTAATACATACAGAAATCAACTGTATGGTCATATCAATATAGACAGAAAGACAGAACTGTGAATCGTTGTATGTGGTCTTAATATGAAAATATAAAAGACAAATAATAAGAAAATCTATCAGACCGGCAGAAAATCTCAAACCTCTCTGAATGAATGTGAATCAAGTGGTCAGCCTCACCTGTTAGCCTTTAGGTTCTTTAGCCGGGCCTCCAGGTCGTTGAGCAGGTTGACTTTTTTACAGCACTGTGAGCAGTAGACGTCCAGCAGCTCGCTGTTGTACAGGTGCCTGATCTTCTGAGGAGTCTGACCGGCACTACGGTGCCAAAAACAGAACCACTGATCACACACACGGCTAATAAAGTGGCCAGTGAGTGAAAAAACAAGGTAGGTGTTTCTAATAAAGTGGCCAGTTAGTGGAAATACAAGGTAGGTGTTTCTAATAAAGTGGCCAGTTAGTGGAAGCACAAGGTGGGTGTTTCTAATAAAGTGGCCAGTTAGTTGAAATACAAGGTAGGTGTTTCTAATAAAGTGGCCAGTTAGTGGAAATACAAGGTAGGTGTTTCTAATAAAGTGGCCAGTTAGTGGAAATACAAGGTAGGTGTTTCTAACAAAGTGGCCAGTTAGTGGAAATACAAGGTAGGTGTTTCTAATAAAGTAGCCAGATAGTGGAAGCACAAGGTGGGTGTTTCTAATAAAGTGGCCAGATAGTGGAAGCACAAGGTAGGTGTTTCTAATAAAGTGGCCAGATAGTGGAAGCACAAGGTAGGTGTTTCTAATAAAGTGGCCAGTGAATGGAAGCACAAGGTGGGTGTTTCTAATAAAGTGGCCAGTGAATGGAAGCACAAGGTGGGTGTTTCTAATAAAGTGGCCAGTGAATGGAAGCACAAGGTAGGTGTTTCTAATAAAGTGGCCAGTTAGTGGCAGCACAAGGTAGGTGTTTCTAATAAAGTGGCCAGTTAGTGGCAGCACAAGGTAGGTGTTTCTAATAAAGTGGCCAGTTAGTGGCAGCACAAGGTAGGTGTTTCTAATAAAGTGGCCAGTTAGTGGCAGCACAAGGTGGGTGTTTCTAATAAAGTGGCCAGTTAGTGGTAGCACAAGGTAGGTGTTTCTAATAAAGTGGCCAGTTAGTGGCAGCACAAGGTAGGTGTTTCTAATAAAGTGGCCAGTTAGTGGCAGCACAAGGTAGGTGTTTCTAATAAAGTGGCCAGTTAGTGGCAGCACAAGGTGGGTGTTTCTAATAAAGTGGCCAGTAAGTGGAAGCACAAGGTGGGTGTTTCTAATAAAGTGGCCAGTAAGTGGTAGCACAAGGTAGGTGTTTCTAATAAAGTGGCCAGTAAGTGGTAGCACAAGGTAGGTGTTTCCTGTTTGCAGCTGTGATTTAGTGGTGTTGTATATTTAGACTCTGACCTACTTGCTCTAGTATAAGGATACATTTTTCAAGTAGAAGACAAAAAAAATATTTTTTATTTATTGGAATTCTGTTTCAGACAAAAAATGTACTTGAAGGTTATTTAATAAAACTATACCTGACTCTAAAATTCTAATTCCAGACTGGATGCAGTTTAATCCCGTTCATTAGATCAATGCATAATGATGCGTTTTTGCACCTCTACTGTAAATGTAAACGTAAACGTGTGGTGTGGTCAGTAACCTAGAGGGCAGTGATGAGCCGAGGTCTGAGAAGCCGTTGGTTCGCGTGTCGTCGTCGGGGCAGGGGCTGCTGGGAGTAAAATCCACATCCTCCCCCTCTCCATAATCCTCAAACTGCTCCTCAGCCGAAATCACGGAGGCTGTGGCCGACGGGACCAGCTGACAGGAGCTGCACAAACACCAGCAGACTTTTACTGCAGGAACCACGTGAGTGAATTATCTAGTACTGTCTTCATATCTTCATCAGTATAGTGTTGATTTAGAGATCATATCAGGCCGAAACATCGAGCCGGACCTTCTTTTTGAGTCTGTGTGTGACGTTAATACATAAAGACGTACGACGTGGTATGAAAAACTCGACGCCTCTGACTTTTAAATAATTATTTCAGGGCATATTTTAGCCTGTTTTTGTTCTCCTCACTCAGTAATGACACTTCTTACAGTTTTATTATGAAACATCTTACATAGTGCAGCTTTAAATAATCAGCAGCATTCAGAAATATCTGACAATTACAATTAACAAATTTGGAAGTTAACACTGATTTTAAACGAGAACTCACACTATTTGTTTTATTTTATCCATGTATGGATATCTAAGCTATAACCCCTCCAACTAGCATGATGCTAACTGCCTTAAACCGTATGCAGTTGTTCAGTATCTCTAATATACCTGATTCTGTGGTTTCTGACTCTGTATGACTCACTGTTCTCTATAAACATGGACTAAAGTACATTAGCACAGCTAAACTCAGTAGCTGTACTTCTGGTCAAGTTTAATCAAACTACACGAGTCTTCTGAGTTTATACGGAATGTTGATGATGGAAAATAGTGGAAAATCTGAAATAATAAGTTTTCTTTGGGGACTATTTTGCCTCACAACACCCTGTATATTACATATCCCTCCACCATGAATGGAGTTCAAGGCCAAAATCTTCTCAAAACTATCATAAAACAGTGTCTCAGTCATCAGGCAGTGAATTCATAACCATTTCATGTAGTAACTTTGTGTGAGGGAGCTTTTAGAGGTGGACGTCTGGTTCCTATCACCACCACTGTGAACAATTCTGACTAAGTTTCTCTAGAACAGAACGTTTCACACCAAACCACTCTGAACCACTCTGAACGACTCTGATTGACTCTGATTGACTCTGTTTACATCTTAATCACTTGATTATGCAGGAATTTTGAGAAATCAGTGGAGTTCCTCTTTAAGTGTATTAAGCACAAGTATAGTTTAAAGTGCATTGCGGTTGTGTTTTAGTTGTAATACAGTTCAAAACTAAGTAGCAGCCGAACACTCAACTGAGGGATTTTCGCAAGCTGTTTGATATAATGACCATTATAAGACTGATATATTAAACTTTAAACCCCACCCCCCCGGAATACCCCTCAGAACAGAGAAGGAGTCCAGAGAGGGTAAAGGGCACCGCAGTAGACCAAGCAGAAAAGAAAAGCACAATCAAGTGATGAGAAAAGAATCAGTCCAATGAACCAAAGAGAAAAGAATGAATCAGTGAGAAACGAATCAGTAAAAAATGAATCAAAGCCTCCGGGGACACTGACTTGCTTCCAGGTAGAAACAATCCTCCCAGGCCTTCCTCTTTGTCGTCATGGCGACCGCCCTCAGACGTCTCGGACGCCGCTCCGCTGTCCATGTCGGACTCGTGTGTGTCCCGGCCGGTCGGACCCTCACCCGGGTACAGCGGGCACTCCGGGTACGGCTGGGTGCACATGATGAGAGGGGGGCCGAGCCCAGCCGAGCCGTGCTGAAACACACACAGTACACACTCGGTATGAATCAACACAATCAGTATGAATTTATACTCACCAGGTATAAACATATTATTCCCCTGACGTCCACGTATAACGTTAACAATAATTCATTCATACATCATTTTCCAGCCTGTCTTTATTCTACAATTAAACAGGCTGTTCTTGTTACTGTGCCTTTGAGATGCATATGTAAATGAGCTCTGCTGTGATTGGCTGCCTCATTCAGAAAGCAGTCCAGGCTGAAACAATCCTTTTAACTTCAGTGTGAGTGGGTGGAGCTAAACTGAGGTAGACTGAATAGGGGCATGTATGTAAAGGATTTATTTTTTCATGACTTCACAGAAATGTTGCATTCAAACCAGGCCTTCAGGTTCGTTTCTATGAGAGTGAATTATACACTTTGCACCTTTAACAATGTCTGCATGCTGCATTAAACCCTATTATTCCATAAAAGTGAGGAAAAGGTTGTTTTCAATTATATGAGGCCTTTAAAACGTGCAGCATGAATTAGTACAAGCATTTAGGCTAAATGAACGTGAACAGTGTGAATTAATACGTGCTGGCAGCACTCAGGATTAGTTAATGCACAGTTGCATGCAAAAGTTTGGGCACCTCTGGCCAGATTACATGATTTGTATTGAACGTATTGAAAAATAAACATAAAGTGTGGCCAATGTAAGTGTTAGGGCACATTTTATATTTAATGTATATGTTAAACTCTATGTTTTCATCTTTTCAATGTTTTGCTTATATCCTGTTTCTTTTGTAACTACTATGAAAAGTGCTACATGCATCATTATTACACTCTTAGGCAAAAAAAATGTGCCAAACCTAAAATATAAGGGTTGTTACTGCCGGTTTTGGCCGGTCAGAGTCCAGATTTAAACCCTACAGAGAATATTTGGTCTCTTATTAAACACAAACTAGCTCTGCGATGTTCTTCAGCTGTTTGAAGCCGTCAGTGCTGAGTGGATCAATACTGACTCTTCTTTCTGTAAAAGACTGTCTGCAAATTTACACACAAAACTTCAACATTTAAAGAAATCAGAGTGAAAAGCTCTCCACGCTGACTTACTGCAGCTATCGGTTTAATAACTTGTTGTTAAGACCATTAAAAGCTTAATATTTGCCATTTTGGGCTCGGCCCATTTTTTTGCCCAGTAATGTACACTTGTACTCTCTTAATATAGAACCATGAACTCTAATATCACACAATAATTAATCGCTGAGTTGTGCTCTGACCTGTTTAAATCAACATGTGAAAAAACAGCAGAACAAAACAGGTATTTATCAAAACATCTACAGCTCAGGCAAACGTGAATTTTATTCAAATGTTTAAGGATCACTGTGTGAACAGCAGAGCTCCCTCTACACAGGACAGTATAAAAGAAGAGGGGTCAAAGGTCACAGCAACAGAGACCAGTGACCCCTCAAAAGAGAGGAGGAACCCAGAGAGGGTAAAGGGCAGCGCAGTGAACTGGACAGAAAAGAATCAGCACAATAAACTGATAAGAAAAGAATCAGTACAATGACTCAAATAGAGAAGAATCAGTGCAATGGATCAAAAGAGAAAAGAATCAGTACAATGACTCAAAGAGAAAGAATCAGTACAATGACTCAAATGGAGAAGAATCAGTACAATGAATCAAAGAGAAAGAATCAGTACAATGACTCAAATGGAGAAGAATCAGTACAATGAATCAAAAGAGAAAAGAATCAGTGCAATAAATCAAAGAGAAAAGAATCAGTTGCTGTTAAAAGACTTAACCTGTTCACACTTTAATCCTCTACAACTGAACTACATTCTTTCCTCACTAGATGAATCCAGCAGGTAGCTAAAATGCTAACAGGCTGCTTTAATAATCCCGAGATAAAGACTTCAAATTCAGACCCTTCCAGAAGAGCCACGCTAAAACCCCTAATAGAGTCGAGTTGGAGGTGATTGAGTCGAGCATGTCGTCAGTTTCAGTGACAGGACAGGTTTAGAAAACACAGTCTAAAGCACGACTGCAGCTTCCGATTCTTCGACTCCAGCACGTCTGAGAGTCGTGTCGACTCTTTGACTGTCGACTCTGTGTTTTTCGTAAGTGGCTCAAGGGGCAGTTCGACGGAGGCATGTTGCGTTTGAGTGGAGCGTGTTTGTTTATGATA